>NC_137609.1:49347468-49404968 GCF_963280865.1 Gymnoscopelus braueri | reverse complement strand
ACACACACACTCTGTCTCTGTCTCTGTCTCTGTCTGTCTCTCTCTCTCTTATATATGTATTACCTTTCTATCTCCTTCCTCTATTTCTTCATCTTCCTCTCCCGTTTCCTCTTCTCTTCTCTTCCTCAGCCTAGTGAAGTTTATGATAGCGATGAATATAATACATGTTATTTAAACATAATCCCTCCTCTTCTTCTCTCTCCTCAGGGCTGGTGGAGATGGATGAAGGTCGTAAGGTGGTGTTCTGTCCGGGTCAGCCCATTCCTCTGACGGTGGTGAAGTCAGACGGAGGCTACACCTACGACACCTCTGACCTCGCCGCGCTGCGACACCGGATCTTCGACGAGCGCGCCGACATCATCATCTACGTCACAGACAGCGGGCAGGTGTGTGTTTGTGTGGGTGTGTTTGTGTCTGTCAGTGGTGTAAAGTAACTTAGTACATTTACTCAAGTACTGTACTATTCCACTACATCTCAGAGACCAAGTATTGTACTTTTACTCCACTACAACTATTTGTTACTTTACAGATATACATTTTTACATTATAAAACATACATTAACCACTTTAGCCCTATTTTATACATAGGCTATTTGAAAATAGCCGATCTACAAGCTCACAACTCGTCGCATCGTGACGCGTTGTGAGCTTGTAGATGCTATTTTAAAATATTTTTAGATGGTAGAAAAAGACAAGAAAGATAGATAGATAGTAGAAAAAAACAAGAAAGATAGATAGATAGTAGAAAAAGACGAGATAGATAGATAGTTAGAAAGATAGATAGATAGTAGAAAAAGACAAGAAAGATAGATAGATAGTAGAAAAAGACAAGAAAGATAGATAGATAGTAGAAAAAGACAAGAAAGACGGACATCACAAGGTTACAGGTGTAAGAGCGGCCGACATAACTTTTTGTGAGCTCTAAAAATTGCAGTTACAGGAAGAATAGGCGAAAGAAAATGTAGAGCAAAGGAACGGCATAAATTTACAGGAAGGCACAGCCAAATCAAATATACGAGTCCGTTATATACATAAGGTAGGTGCATGATTAAACATTAGCGGTAGATAGATGGAAACGTATGTATAAAAATAGCCTCATCAAAGTCGTATTTGAACAGTTGAAAGTGTCACGGTTTTAAGAAATTTATAAAAGAGCATCGGGTATAAAAACGAATCTAATGCCGTAGCAGCCGGGATAACATCACGGTTAGATAAATAGGTAGATAGGCTTTGAATTTGATTGAATACTTTATTAGCAGTTTGTAAAAAATATCACGGGAAAGTACAGTTCAATACAAGGTCTGCTAAGAGGATTTTATACCCAAGAAAGCACTATGGCTTGTTTCCATTGGGGTCCTTTGTACTCAATTCATCGAAACATTAACCCATTAAGACCTGGAACGCATCTGTGTCACTTTTTGATTTGAGCTAAAAAGCATTATTTTACACTTTGGCTATTCAAAAATAGCAGATATACAAGCTCATAGCGCGGCACCGAGTGCCGCGCTACGAGCTTGTTGATCTGCTATTTTTGAAAAATCGTGAAAATGTGTGCAAAATCTTGAAATATATACTGTTTAAAGCAAACATTTTTAACTCTATTCTTTGCTTCTGGGGGGTCCCTGGAACAAATCATTTTGAGATGGGGGTCGGCGGCCAAATACATATCATTTTGGGGGTCCTTGACATGAAAAGGTTTGAGCACCACTGATATAGAAACATACGTTTTTTTCAGAATACTGTTGGGATTTAGAAGACATTTGTAGAATCGGCCTCAGGTCTTAATGGGTTAAACCCAAGAAAGCCTATGGCTTGTTTCCATTGAGGTCCTTTGTACTCTTTTCATCGAAACATTAAATGACAGACAAATATACACGACTATGCTGAACATCATAAACGGTTTGAAAACAGTTTGCTAGGCTTTGACTTTTACAGCCAACCTGTAAGTGCTCTTTTATAGCGAGAGGTTTTGAAGGAGAGTAGGGATTCACACTCCTTTATGACTGTTGGTACTGTAGGGTGTTCCACATTTTTTGTGGCATAGCCGGAGAACTAATGTAACCCCTTGTTGGAGCCAAATCTGGGTTGGACGTGATTAGTGGGTCTCCCACTGGTGTAGTGATTGTGGACTTGAGTGACGTTGTTGAAGTAGTTTGATGGGTATCTTGTAGACCAGTTGCAAGGCGACCGCTAGATAGGCGGTAGGTAGAGAGAGATAGAAAGATGGATGGGATAGATAGATAGATAGATAGATAGGATGTAGAGAAATGAAAGGCAGAGCGATGGCTGGATGGATGGAATCTGTTTTTAGTAGGGATGAGTCCGACTATTAGAATAATCGAATAGTCGTTCGTAGGATAAAAATCGAATATAAAAAAAAAGTTCTGTTGCAAAGGCTATATTGTTTATTTCACCACGTCTTTAATAGTTTAGTTACAATAATGTAAAAGATGTACATGCTACTGTCTTTGTTAATTTCTGAAAATTAGTTTATAGGCCAATGCAATGCTGTTATTGTAACCTATGAGTCATTTGATGAAAATCCCCAGAACAATTTCACCCAAACAAATCCCATTAAACATTATTTAATTTCTTTTTAAAAAAAATTTTGGGTGGTCGGATATTCGAATAGTCGGTAAGAATAGAATTATAGTAATCGATTTTCATTTTGTTCACTTTTACACATCCCTAGTTTTTAGGCGGTCAACATTCAATTATATTCTAGCTCTGACATATGGCTGGTTCACTGTACGGTTCACATGGCATGACATTTAAGACATGTCATTGTGTGTGTGTGTGTGTGTGTGTGTGTGTGTGTGTGTGTGTGTGTGTGTGTGTGTGTGTGTGTGTGTGTGTGTGTGTGTGTGTGTGTGTGTGTGTGTGTGTGTGTGTGTGTGTGTGTGTGTGTGTGTGTGTGTGTGTGTGTGTGGTCCAATCACAGGGCACTCACTTCCAGGTGGTGTTCGCTGCGGCTCAGATGATTGGCTGGTACGACCCCCAGGTGACACGAGTGGAACATGCAGGGTTTGGGGTCGTCCTCGGGGAGGACAAGTAAGAGCGCACACACACACACACACACACACACGTGTTTGTTTATTCCTACTAACAACAACAAACAACAACAACACTACACGTTTAGGGCAGTGGTGATGCAGAATCTTCTCTTCTTGAGAGATTCTATGAAACATAACTTATTTAATTGAAAAGGTTAAGACACTGTGACCTTTTGGGTCAAGGTTAATTCACAGAATAACGATAATCCCTCCACAGTTGATCCCCTGCAGAACATTGTAGAAGATTTACCAGAACAGTACATTTTTTTTGGGGGGGGGGGATTTGATTTGGGTCAGTCATGCACAACCTTAATGTGCATGACAGAGAGAGAGAAAGAGAAAGAGAGAGAGAAAGAGAGAGAGAGAGAGAGAGTGAGAGAAAGAGAGAGAGAGAGAAAGAGAAAGGGTTTTTAAGTTCACACTGAAACAACAGAGGGAGGACGAACGGGGGCCAAAGCAAAGGAATAATTACAACCGAAAAGATACTAAACTACAACAGCCAATTATCCTATTGGGACTGACACGTCTAAGCACTCTGGGGAATAGTTATTCTATCAGAAGAGACACACACACACACACACACACACACACACACACACACACACACACACACACACACACACACACAAAGCACAGCAGGATGTCCGTGTTAACCCCTTCAATTCGGGAACGCATCTGTGTCATTTTAGATTTCTTTGGGCTATTCAAAAATAGCAGATCTACAAGCTCATAGCGCAGCGCTATGAGCTTGTAGATCTGCTATTTTTAGAAAAATCTTGAACATTTTTGCAAATATATATATATATATATTTTTTTAAAGCAAACATTTGTAATATAATTGTGTTGCAGGGACCCCCAGAATCAAAGATTTTAGTTACAAATGTTCGCTTTAAAAAGTATAAAGTAATCAAAAGATTTGCACAAATTAAAGCGAACATTTGTAACAAAAATCTTTGCTTCTTTACAAATGTTTGCTTGAAAAAATATATATTCAAAGATTTGCAAAAAAATATCTATATTTATCAAAAATATTTTTTGAATATCCAAATAAATGTAAAATGACAGAGATCCTGGATTGAATGTGTTAAACAGCAGGATTTAGCTGAGAGTGTAGGAAAAATAAATACTAATTAGTAGGGGGTACTAAGCACAAAAAATGGCCAAATCGTTACGCGGCGGATAAAAGCATGAAATTTGATACAGATGTCCCTTGGGTCATCCTAAAACATCCTAGAAGGGGTGCCCAAAAAAATCTTAAACAGGAAGTGACTTATGGACAAAATTCAAAATGGCCACCTAAACTGTTGACCGTTGACTCAAAAGACACCAAAAGAATCTCCAAAAAGCATAAAATTTGGCACATATGTCCCTTGGGTCATCCTAAGACATTCTAGAAGGGGTGCCCAAAGGAATCTGAAACAGGAAGTGAGTTATTGACTAAATTGAAAATGGCCGCCTAGTGTTGTCGATTGACTCAAAAGACAACTAAAGAATCTCATAAAAGCATACAATTTGGCACACATGTCTTTTTGGTCATCCTAAGACATCCTAGAAGGGGTGCCCAAAGAAATCTTAAGCAGGAACTGAGTTATTGACAAAATTGAAAATGGCCGCCTACAGTGTTATCTATTGACTCAAAAGACAACTAAAGAATCTCATAAAAGCATACAATTTGGCATACATGTCCCTTGGGTCATCCCAAGACATCCCAGAAGGGGTGCCCAAAAAAATCTTAAACAGGAAGTGAGTCATTGACAAAATTGAAAATGACCGCCTACAGTGTTGTCGATTGACTCAAAAGACAACTAAAGAATCTCATAATGGCATACATGTCCCTTGGGTCATCCTAAGACATCCTAGAAGGGGTGCCTGAAATTATCTGAAACAGGAAGTGAGTTATTGACTAAATTGAAAATGGCTGTGTACAGTCTTGACAGATGATGCAAAAGACATGAAGACATAAAAGCATGAAATTTGGTACAAATGTCCCTTGGGTGATCTGAATGCATCCTAAGGGGTGCCAAAAAAAGTTTGAATAGTCTCTCAATGGAAAACACTCCTCCCACACGGGCACTGCTACAATATTCAAATCGAGCAGCCAATCTAGCATTTGGTCCAGAAGCCTGAAAGCTATGCAATCTGTACCATCTCCTGACAAATAAATTAAAGTCGCTGATTCGTGGACACCTTTATGGACACTCTTGCCAGAGGCTGCTTAAGTTTGTAGAGAACTCAAGTGTGGCTGCAAAGCTGAGCCCTTCTGTTCGAGAAAGTGTAGATGCCGGGATGCTGGGTTACCTTGCAGAGCATTATGCCAATGTGCTGGTAATTGCGAAATGGCACACATGAATACATGTAGTTACTAAACACTAATCACAAAAAAACAGTAATGATCAAGAAGAAAATACATGAGAAGATAGAGTGTAAAACAAGCAAGAAGATGTAGAGTGCAAAATAAATAAGATGCAGAGAGTAAAATAAGAATATGCAGAGTAAGATAAGATGCAGAGTAAAATAAATGAGAATATGCAGAGAGTTAGATAAATAAAGAAGATTCAAAGAGTACAATAAAAAAATTATGCAGAAAGTAAAATAAATAAGTGATGTAGAAATGAAAACAGAAGGTAGACTACAAAATACGGCAAGTTATGCACTGCATAACCTGTCGTATTGAGTCAGCATAATATGCAGACTGCCATGGTCAACTGTTTAAACAGCCATTTAGAATTTCTTCAACATGGTCCCTTCCTAAAAAGTTTAATAAACAAGCAAACAAATAAATAACCCCTTCTAGGATATATTAAGAAGCACTCAATGTACATACCAAATTATACACTTTTATGAAGTCCCCTTATGTTTTCTTTTGTGTCAACTGCTTTTAGGCGGTCACTTCCTGTTTAAAACCTTTTTGGGCACCCCTTGTAGGATGCGTTCAGATCACCCAAGGGACATTTGTACCACATTTCATGCTTTTATGAGATTCTGTAGGTATCTTGCATCATCTTTCAACACTGTAGGCGGCCATTTTCAATTTAGTCAATAACTCACTTCCTGTTTCAGATTATTTTTGGCACCCCTTCTAGGATGTGTTAGGATGACCCAAGGGACATATGTGCCAAATTGTATACTTTTTGGAGATTCTATAGGCTTTTTGAGTCAATCGCCAACACTGTAGGCGGCCATTTTCAATTTAGTCAATAACTCACTTCCTGTTGAAGACTTTTTTGGGCACCCCTTCTAGGATGTCTTAGGATGACCCAAGGGACATGTGTGACACATTTTATACTTTTTGGAGATTCTTTAGTTGTCTTTTGAGTCAATCGACAACACTAGGCGGCCATTTTCAATTTGGTAAATAACTCACTTCCTGTTTCAGATTTTTTTGGGCTCCCCTTCTAGGATGTCTTAGGATGACCCAAAGGACATGTGTGCCACATTTTATGCTTTTTGGAGATTATTTTGGTGTCTTTTGAGTCAACGGTCAACAGTTTAGGTGGCCATTTTGGATTTTGTCCATAACTCACTTCCCGTTTAAGATTTTTTTGGGCACCCCTTCTAGGATGTTTTAGGATGACCCAAGGGACATCTGTATCAAATTTCATGCTTTTATCCGCCGCGTAACGATTTTTCACTTAGTACCCCCTACTAAATCCCCTTTTTATACCCGGAACAAATCGCTGGTCCAGACAGACAAACAATCGCCCACCACCCCCCCCATCGTGAAAATCCTGCTCGTTTCTTCACGTCTGCATATCATCTCCAAAGCATTATTATATAACAGGTATGTTCCAACCAGGCTCTCCAGCTGTGCTGAAACGAGCATGACGGCCCGCCTAGTCCGATCTCAAATGAAAGCAAGGATTTGAGAATATCCTATATAATTATTACTAATCACAATATAAATATGATTACTCCGCTGCTGTTCAGCCTCGGTGTTAACCAGTTAAATCCTCCATTGGGTTTGACTGCGCTGTACAAATCTGATTTGGTCTTAGTCATAGTCTTTTGAATAATATTCCACTTAAGTTATAGTCATATTTTAGTCATCCGAAATGTTTTAGCTTTAGTCCAGTTTTAGTTGACTAAATATAAGAATTTAGTCGACAAAATCTACAGTAGATTAAATCCACCACATTTTATTTTGGCAGGCCTTCGTGGCAACGTAATGCCTGATTAATTAATACCTGGCTATGTGACAAAATAGCCGAACTACAAGCTCACAACGCGTCTGTGGATTGGCTATTTCCAGTGGTGGAAAGTAACTAAGTGTTTGTACTTTACTTTACTTGTACTTTACTTGAGTATTCCAATTTTCAATACTTTTACTTCTACTCCACTACATCTCAGAGGCAAATATTGTACTTTTACTCCACTACAATTATTTGAAAACTTAAGTTACTTTTCAGATATAAATTATGATATTATGAAACATACAATAACCCCTTTAGCTCTGTTTTATACCTAGGCTATTTGAAAATAGCCGATCTACAAGCTCTACAAGCTCACAACGCGCGTTGTGAGCTTAGATCTGCTATTTTCAAACATTTTAGTACTTTTTCTTTTGGTACTTTAAAGTACATTTTGATGCCAATACTTTTGTACTTTTACTCAAGTAATTTGTTAATTCTGGACTTTTACTTGTAACAGAGTATTTCTATACTGCAGTATTGGTACTTTTACTTAAGTAAAGAACTTGAGTACTTTTTCCACCACTGGCTATTTCCCAGCATAAAATGACGTGTCTTAGTTCTACTGGATCTCTCTAATCAGAGCCTCAGTGAACGCAGCATTAGTCAATGAGGAAGTAAGTATTCCGGGACGTTCAGTGAGAACAAGCGCTTCCCCTGTAAACCCAACACCACCCACGGGTCCTGGAAGCAGTGGTGTTAAGTAACTAAGCACATTTACTTAAGTACTGTACTTAATCTTTGAGGTACTTTTATTTTACTGGAGTATTTCCAGTTTTCAGTACTTTTACTTCTACTCCACTACATCTCAAATATTATTTAATATATTATTAAATAATATATATAAACATAAGCAAATATTGTACTTTTACTCCACTACAATGATTTGAAAACTTTACTTACTAGTTACTTTTCAGATATAAACGACTATATTATAAAATGTACATGAACCACTTTAGCCCTATTTTATACATGAGGCTAGCCGATCTACAAGCTCACGTTGTGAGCTTGTAGATCTGCTATTTTCAAACATTTTAGTACTTTTACTTTTGGAACTTAAAGTTTATTTTGATGCCAATACTTTTGTACTTTTACTCAAGTAACATTTTGAACACATGGCCTTTTACTTGTAACAGACATTTTTATATTGTGGTATTGCTACTTTTACTTAAGTAAAATATCTGAGTACTTCTTCCACCACCACCCACGGGTCCTGGAAGTGACTGCAAGCTTGTTGTGTTTGGTCGCGGTACATCCAGTGTTTGTTTATTTGCTGTGGATACTCATTGGATGACACAATTGTGGAGGATAGAGATTACGCATGAATAATTCATAGGATATGAAATACTAAATGAGGTCAGAGATAGAGCAGAGCCAAGACAAAGATAATGGAAAGCTCCTTTTTAGCTGTGTTTTCTTTTTTAGGGGAGAAAAATACTTGAGGTGTACATACATACATGTTGAGCAGAGATGATCTATCTGAGGACTTAAACCACACCATGGTGACATGGACTTTGCTTCATACAGTACCCTGCCTTACCACAGTGTCGCTCGCCGAAAATAGCCGATCTACAAGCCCACAACGAGTCACGAATATGGTTATTTATAACAATAGAAGATACGTCACAGGATGTCACAGGACGCTGTGTGTGTGAGATCATCTACCCCCTGCGTGCGCTCAGCTTGTCAAGTCTGAGCGTGTTTATGAGGAACAACATGATTGATGGATGACACAATGCGCTAATGTCTCATTAAGAATGAAACACACACACACACACACACACACACACACACACACACACACACACACACACACACAGTGACCACATCAGCGTTGGGCCCAGGGATCTAATTTGGTGTGTGTCCATGTATATTTTAAAGCTTTGTGAGAAGTTGTAGCATTGACATCAATTTGTCATGAGTACAAGTACTTTATTTAGCGTTCTCGCCAATCCAGGGTGTGAGTGTTTTGTCTACAGGTACAGTGGGCGCCTGTGGGTGCCCACTGTAGCTGGTAACTGTAGCTGTAACTGGTACATAGTAAAATGGTGTCCAGAAGTACAGCGGTCAAACCCTGTTGACCGTTGTATAACATGGGGGCTTAATCACACCCTGTACTGTATACTTGGTTCTAATACGTGATTGACGGCGCTCTTATTTTTTGTCTACACTAAACCTCCGAAAACAGCCGTTCCATGTAGAACGGCTCTTTTCTGTAAATGTTCACCCCAGAATCGTGATGCTAGCGGCTGCGTGGTTAAATCGGACCAATCGATTAATTGATTATAAAAAGTCAATTTAATTTTGTTTGTGTGGATTTTTTGATTTATGAAAGAAAATAAATACGCATTCGTCTATAAAGATATGGATAGAATAATGGTTAAGGAAATAAGGGATCGTTGCATCCCCGGACCAGAAGAGTGTCTCAGCTTTTTTAAAGACGGTTTAAGTCTCCGCGGGACGTAGAAGCTACAATACCTGGAATCCTCAATAAATCTCCCAGCGTCGCGCTTTCCCTTAATCAGTCTTACACCCGGCGGGAGGTCATCCCTGATGTTGTTGGCACAGCGGGAGCCGGACGCCGATGGCTTAACACTCCGTTAACCCATTAATACCTGGAACGCATCTGTGTCACTTTAGGTTTCTTTGGCTATTCAAAAATAGCAGATATACAAGCTCATAGCGCGGCACCGAGTGCCGCGCTATGAACTTGTAGATCTGCTATTTTTGAAAAATCTTGAAAAAAAAAAATTGGGATTTAGAAAAAAAAAAAACTGTTAGGATTTAGAAAACATTTTGAAGAATCGCCTCAGGTCTTAAAGAGTTAAATACTTAACAGCCTCCTAACAGGCTTTAGAAGACCCCCCACCTGCGTCCCATGCTTCCCTGAGGTTCACACCACACATCCTAATAACTCACACCTTGACGTGCAGACCACCGCGGCGGAAGAAGTACTCCCATTTTAGTTTTTACTTGGAAGTAGCAATACTACAATGTAGAAATACTCTAGTTACGAGTTCCAAAATCCTGTATTTTCAAAAATGTTACATTTGTACGTAATGTGGAGGACAATGTATCGTCAACTAAGATTGTCATGGTCGTGACAGCCCTAAGTGTTGGTAAGCCTCATGTCCATGTGAAAGAGCTCCACGTCTGAGCTATGTCATTATTAAAACCCATCGTGTTATCACTGGTTCATCCGTCCATTTAGTTTTTTGATGCTCATCACGTTCTGTGAACCCAGCAGTCAATAATGTAAGCTTTCATTTATTAACCCATTAAGACCTGGAACTGTGTCATTTTTAGATTTGAGCTAAAAAGCATTATTTTACACTTTGGGCTATTCAAAAATAGCAGATATACAAGCTCATAGCGCGGCACAGAGTGCCGCGCTATGAGCTTGTAGATCTGCTATTTTTGAAAAATCGTGAAAATGTGTGCAAATCTTTGAATATATAAGGATAATTCCTTTTAACAGGACGTTCATGAAAGTCCTTGCGGGACAAGGACTTTTTTAACTCAAATCGTTGCTTCTGGGGGGTCCCTGGAACAAAATATTTTGATGGGGGTCCGCGGCCAAATACAATTTTGGGGGTCCTTGACATGAAAAAGATTGAGAACCACTGATATAGAAACATACGTTTTTCAGCATACTGTTGAGATTTAGGAGACATGTAGAATCGGCTTCAGGTCTCAATGGGTTAATATGGAACAAATACAAACATTCACATTTTGTAAGTAGCACATCATTACGAAATATGTATTAATGCGTAAGATTTTCACAAATATTTATGATTCAGCACTGAAACCATTATTTGATTATTGAAATGATAGTTCTCTGTCAAATGATTGTGATTAACCGTTTGTGCGTGTGTGTGTGTGTGTGTGTGTGTGTGTGTGCGCAGGAAGAAGTTTAAGACTCGGTCAGGAGACACGGTGAGGTTGATGGACCTGCTGGACGAAGGTCTGAAGCGATCCATGGACAAACTGCAGGACAAAGAACGAGAAAAGGTCAGTGGACGGGTTTGGAGCAGTGATTCTCAACCTGTCTCATTTCAAGGACCCCCAGTTTGATAAGCATTAGACCACGGACCCCCCTTTGATAACATGTTTCATCCCTGAAACCCCCAATCTAAATTGTGAATTACTCTGTGTTCGTTTAACTCTGAGAGTGTACAAATAGAGACAGAAAGACAGGTTTAGAGTGAGAGAGAGATAGGTGTACAGACAGAAAGGTGTGCAGACCTTACAGGTACATGATAAATAGAGCACCGAAGTCTGACGAATAAAGGGGGGTGGCTCTGCATCGTTTATGATATTCTTTCATATTTGATACAACCTGTTTCTAGAGAGAATTGAATGAATTCTGCCTTTAAAAGTCTTAAAAACTACACTTTTCTTCTGGAAAGAAATTGGGCCTCCTCTTACTTCCTTCACAGGTGTTACCAATGATACTAATGAAGGCTCTGTTCCATTCTGGTCAAACAGAGTCAGGGTGCTGATATGGTCCCACACCAGTGGGTCTCAAAACTGTGGACCAGGGACCCTCATGGTTCCTTGAGGGGGTACCAAATGGCCCCTTATGG
The DNA here is from genome assembly GCF_963280865.1 of Gymnoscopelus braueri. Lineage (NCBI taxonomy): Eukaryota > Metazoa > Chordata > Actinopteri > Myctophiformes > Myctophidae > Gymnoscopelus > Gymnoscopelus braueri. The sequence goes on along the minus strand of NC_137609.1, from coordinate 49,393,142 downwards.
GTGTGTAACTCTGAGAGTGTACAAATGGTACCAAATGGACCCTTAGGGGTCCATTTGGTTCCATTTGTACACTCAGAGTTATTGGGGTCCTTGAAATTAAAAGGTTTGTGAACCACTGTGCTACACTAAGGCCTAGGCTACACGTACATGGATCTTTTTCTAAACGCACATTTTTGTGTGCGTTTGGGCCTTTCAGCCACATGCGGCCAAAAACAGTGTTTTGGCCGCTAAAACTGATATTTTTGTAAACGGATAAATAAGTGAAGGTTTTCCAAAACATGCGTTTCAGTGGATCTGTGTGGACATGTAATCCGGAGATTTTGAGAAACGATGACGTCATCGCGCATTCGCACATGGTCATTATAATATTAAATAATATAATAATACATAAACACCAGACTGCTCATGGTCATTATAATAATAAATGAAGAGAGAGAGAGAGAGAGCAACACTTACAGTCTATGAAACAAGGCACGCTCATTTATGGCAAAATAATGTCATAAATAATAATAAGACAGTGGTGGGAAAAGTAGCTCATTCACTGTGTGACGAAAACCCTCTTTCTCTGCGCCGAGTAGCGCACACGGCGTGCACACGGGTTGAATGTGGGGTCTGTCGTCCTAAAACACAATCGCCCACGGGTCAAAATCCAGCGACCATGGAGCGGCCGCGGGTGGCCCGCTCAAAAGGTGCGTGGGGCGGGGAGTTTTGGGACGATGGAATGAATTGATGAAGTAAAACTCATCTGTTTGCGTAGCCCTGAAACCATGACTGTCATACCATGACAGTCATGGTGCTTAGAGTCCCTGCTTTATAGTAGTGTTCGATTTTTTTTACATTGCCAACTCTCACATGTACATAAACGTTCAGATTTCAAATATAAAGTGCTTACCCCCGAGCCACGGACGTTACAAGGCGATCCACGATAAGTACCCGTATCTCCCGTATTGTTCAATAAAAAGCATTTTAATCCGATCGCCGGCCATTTTCTCCAAATTTTCTCCGATGCTTTCGATCATGCGACACTAATGGTTGGGAGGTGTATTGCACTCTGATACATTGCCAAAAAAAAAGAAAAGAAAAAGAAAATGTTCGGCGATGGGATTAAAATGCTTTTTATTGAACAATATGGGAGATACGGGTACTTATCGCGGTCCGGATCACCTTGTAACATCCGTGGCTCGGGGGTAAGCACTTTATATTTGAAATTTGAACGTTTATGTACATGTGAGAGTTGGCAATGTAAAAAAAATGAACACCAATATAAACAAGGACTCACCGTCATGTGAACCATGGCTACTGTTTGCGCTGCAGCTGCACCCTAATAATGTTGTTTTCGTTTATGTTCACGTATGCTGTTCACGTATGCTATTAAAATAATGCAGCTATTGCAGTATTGGGCCTTAACATGTGATTAAAATATAGGCTATATGTATTTGGCCCCTCATATATAAAATAAATGTAAATATAAAATCTTAAATTAAGGCCACTCACATCTATATGCAAATGACATCAAATTCATTCAAACTGATAACTGACTGGGGAGGGAGTGTGGGAGATAGGTGGGTTATTGTATTGCTCTGAGTGTAATGATCATTACATCCTGATGTGAAAGAAAATATTTCTAAAGAAGAAGAAACAAATAAACGTTTTTATGTATAGCCTATCAAAATCATTCGGAAATAATATATATATTTTTATTTCATTTTATACATTTTTTCTTCTTTTTTTTTAAAAAGTAAAGTAAAGTAACTAGTTACTAGTTACTTTCATAATTGAGTAACTAAGTAAAGTAACTAATTACGTTTTTGGAGCAGTAACTAATAACTATAACTAGTTACTTTTTAAAAGTAACTTGCCCAACACTGTTGGTTACACCTGTGAAGGAAGTAAGGAAGAGGCCCAATTTCTTTCCAATATGGCCGCTGTGCATAGAGCCCATTAGAGCGGTTTATACGAACAGGGTCGAGTCACTACACTCTGCGTCATACAGTACTTCACTACACCTTTAGAAAAAATGACAATTTCGATGTCCTCACAAATTTGTTGGGCTCTATTATTGAGATCTCGTTTCAACAGCTACAGTAGCTATGAAAGTCGGCAGCACTGTGTTGGCTCTGACAAAGAGCCCTGTAAGACACTCGGGGAAATACCAGTGTAACTGCAGCTTTTTGCTGTTTGGAAGGATTTGCCAAGCGCGTCTCCCTCAGTGATTCTCAACCTTGTAACATTTCAAGGACCCCCAATTTGATTTAGTTAATGTTTTGTGCAGAAGTCCTTGAAATTAAAATGGTTGAAAACCATTGCTAGAGTCGTAAAAAAATCTTCTCTTATGGGGGTCCCTGGCATATCTTTTCAAATGGGGGTCCGCGGGCTAATAAGTGTCAATGTGGGGGTCCTTGACATGAAGAAGTTTGAGAACCACTGCTTTAACCCATTAAGACCTGGAATTGTGTCATTTTTAGATTTGAGCTCAAAAGCATTATTTTACACTTTGGGCTATTCAAAAATAGCAGATATACAAGCTCATAGCGCGGCACCGAGTGCCGCGCTACGAGCTTGTATATCTGCTATTTTTGAAAAATCGTGAAAATGTGTGCAAATCTTTAAATATATATATTTTTAAAGCGAACATTTTTAACTCAAATCTTTGCTTCTGGGGGTCCCTGGAACAAAATATTTTGATGGGGGTCCGCGGCCAAATACATATAATTTTGGGGGTCCTTGACATGAAAAAGATTGAGCACCACTGATATAGAAACATACGTTTTTCAGAATACTGTTGAGATTTAGGAGACATGTAGAATCGGCTTCAGGTCTCAATGGGTTAAGCCACACAGAGGGAATCCTGGTGTAAAAAAAAAACTGCAGCTTTTGTTTGTTTTTATACCTTGTTTTGAAGGATTGTCCAAGCGCGTCTGCCTCCCTCTCTCTCCCTGTAGCCTGTTGATTGGCACACGGTACAGCATGTACAACAGGTTGTACAGCTCTGGACGGATGCCTGCAGCTCACAGTCTGCCGTCCCCCCACGGCGGAGACCAAGTTTGACTTTGAAAGCAGCAGTTTGCAGACGGGCCGCTGTGCCTGTCAGCTGTTGTTGCATCCTCCTCTGTCAGCCACTGTCTACCAAACAGAGGGTTTGAGAGACCTTTTTCGGGGGGGGGGGGGGGCTGTGGACCTGTTTTTGTTAGGTCTCAAGTAAATGTTCTGCTTTTTGTTGTTGCGTTTTACCTAAAAAGAAAACAGTAGGAAAGAAAACAATCCTAAACTTTTAGAAATTAAAAGACAATATCCAAAGTTTTCAGGGAAAAACATTTCCCCTCCCCAGAAATGTTAAAAGATAGTGAAAATAGGGGCACGGTGGCGCAGTCGGTAGCGCTGTCGCCTCACAGCTAGAAGGTCCTGCGTTCGATTCCCGCTGGGGACGCTGTGGGCGCTCGGGGCGTGTTCTCTCCTCCGCGTCATCAGTGCCCATACCCTAGGTGGGGTTGGCGAAAGGGCCTACTCTGTGTGGAGTTTGCATGTTCTCCCCGTGTTCCCTAGGGCATGGGTTCCCAAACTTTTCAGCCCGCGACCCCAAAATAATGCGGCCATTGACTCGCGACCCCACCTAACCCTGGAGGTAATTTATGCACATAAACTTGCACGTTCGGTGCGCATTTGTAATGTATTTAAAAAAAGAAGTACTATTTGTAATCATTTTTAAATTGCATTTCATCCATTCTGTTAAAAAAAAAATTGAGACCCCACGACCCCAACTTTGGGAACCCCTGCCCTACGGTAGGTACCCTCACAAAAACATGCAGTAATCCTGGTCTCTATACTGCCTCCCCCTGGCCAGCCGGGGCACCTGATGGAGGAGAAGGGAACTGGTTGGAATTACGTGTTCCTTCCACGCGCTACGTCCAACCAGGGAAACTCCCCTGTCAGGTGATAAGAAGGTCAGTTGGCTCTCATTCATTGAAGGAGGCATGAGCTCGGCCCTGGCCTCCCTAGGTTGGCAGAGGGAAGGTAGTGCCCAGGATTAAATAGACAATTGGCACTGGGTGTAAAAAATGGGGTTACAAAATCGTGGGATAAAAAATAATGAAAATTGCTCACATGAGCTTGTAGAGCTGCTATTCCTACTAATTGGGAAAAGAAAGGTCTTAAGTGATTACTTCATGCAGTGTATTTTTCTAAGATCGGGTGTCCCGGGCCTGGGAGACCCCACATTTTGAGCTGAAGGAGGTGGGGAGGTTGGTTGTCCTGTCTGAAGCATACAAGCAGAAACTCTGCCTTAAAGGACTGTCTGAAGGTAAAGCCAAACACCCAGCGGTTCCAGTGGAACTGCAGTAATGTTGCTTCTTGGACGGTTTTGGATAAACTGGTGCCAATCCCGTTTCCCAGAGGCTTGCTGTTTGCTTGGCGCGGTCGACTTAACACGCGCGCGCGCACACACACACACACACGCACACGCACACGCACACGCACACACACACACAAACACTGATCCATACGTACAGATCCAAACAAGCACACACAAACTCAGACACAGCATATGCATGTACAGACACACACAGAATGTACGTACGCGTGAAGGTGACTTTACACACACACACACACACACACATACACACACACACACACACACACACACACACACACGGCGGTGGTGTGGGTGGTGTTGTTGAGTGCAGGAAAGGCTTCTGTGTTGTATTTAGTTGAACAACATCTTCACTGTCTTGAAGTGGCTGTAGAGCTCATCTGTTCAGGGTGATTGTATTGTCATCTTGTAGTTTGTGGTTTATGTGCCGTTTGGTTCTGTCCTGTGTTTGTGCTGCTGTAGTATTTTATGGATGACACCCCTGTGTCTGTTATTTCTACTATTCTGTCTTTTGTTTCATTATGTTCTCTTGTCCTCTCCTTTCTCCTCTCCTGAAATTCTGATAGCCTCACAAGTATAGTAAAACAAACGTGTGTGTGTGTGTGTGTTCAGGTGTTGTCTCCCGAGGAGCTGACCAGCGCCCAGCGCTCGGTGGCGTTCGGTTGCATCAAGTACGCCGACCTGTCCCACAACCGAGTCAACGACTACGTGTTCGCCTTCGACAAGATGCTGGACGACCGAGGAAACACCGCCGCCTACCTGCTGTACGCCCTGACACGAATCAGGTATTTATACAGTGCACACACACATATCACCCACCCCCCCCCCCCCCCCCCCACACACACACACACACACACACACACACACACGGATTCAAGTCATTTGGATTCCATAGAAGCCAGCATGTCTTCTATGGAAGCATGTTGTGCAACGAAAGTAGCCGACCTCAAAATAGAGCATTTGAAAATAGCAGATATACAAGCTGACAACGTGCTGCGATGCGACGCGTTGTGAGTTTATAGATCTATTTTCAACAAATTCTTGAAAAATCTTAGACATTTTAACGACACAAATCTTGTGGTCAAACTATGTTATAATATGTTCAGAAGAATTTTCTATATAACCCCCAGTGGTCTTGGATATTTCCTAAAAGCAGCGGTTAAAAGCCTCAATCTTGTGATTTCTTCACCTGGTAGAACAGCTGGAACAATGTTACTGAAACATCATCATTTTGCATATTGTGTTAATTGTTTAGGGATACAGTGCTAGTGTGCGGGACTCACTAGTGCTGGACTTTCACATATCGCACATTAGGACACGCACAAAGCTTTTCCGTCGCAAGATTTTATTGTGCTTTAATCTATGCTCACACAATATACCTGCTGTATAATCGAATCTTAACACATTCCACGCCAGAGTTTAATATCATAATGTACTCACCAGTGCCAGCGATTTATTGTTTTTTAGTTTTTTTCACGTCGCCACAGACCTCGCTAAATACCTTTTAAAATCGTGCGTTCAACTGTTTGTAGACACACAGGGTAGCTGTGTGAGTTGCCCAGAGAAGACCGTTTCGATCGGCGATCGGCCATTTTGGAGCTACAGCGGTTTATGTTAAACAGCGATCAGCGAGGAGAAAAACAACAACCGAGAAAATGGAGATTTAGTTTCCGCTTTAGAGCGGCGCCGGATGGGAACGAAAATCTCCGGATACGGCTATTTCCGTTCCCGTTTGTGCTACAATGAAATGTGTCGTGGCGAGGGAGGCCTACAATGAAATGTGAACCTGCGAAAAAAATTCATAAAAAAAAGACCACTTCGCATAGAGATCTACGTGTCTGGCTTGTGCGCAATTATTTAGTTTCGCGTAGATCTACGCGATTGGCACGCAATGTGTTAAGTATTTCAACATAAATACGGGTAAAAACATCTGTAATAGGTGGTCTAGGACTCTCCAAAATTGAGATTGGCATCGATTCCCAAAAATCTGGCAATCTGTCAAGACTCTTTAATTGTGTAAATTCTTCTAACTTGTAGGTCCATCGCCCGTCTGGCCAACCTGGACGAGGCCACCCTGAAGAGGGCAGCAGAGAGCACGGAGATCGTGCTGGATCACGACAAGGAGTGGAAGCTGGGCAAGTGCATCCTGCGATTCCCCGAGATCCTCCACAAGATCCTAGACGACCTCCTGCTGCACACGCTCTGCGACTACCTCTACGAGCTGGCCACCACCTTCACCGAGTTCTATGACACCTGCTACTGTGTGGAGAAGGACCGACAGACCGGTAAGGATCAAAGCTTAGTGCAGTTAACCCATTAAGACCTGAGAAGATTCTAGAAATGTCTTCTAAATCCTAACAATTTTTTGAAAGAAAAACCCTTTTTTTTTTTCCTCGATTTTTCAAAAATAGCAGATCTACAAGCTCGTAGCGCGGCACTCGGTGCCGCGCTATGAGCTTGTAGATCTGCTATTTTTTAATAGCCTAAAGAAATCTAAAAGTGACACAAATGCGTTCCAGGTCTCAATGGGTTAACCAGGGAACGATACAGTCATTGCATCGATCAATCGATTTTAACCCATTAAGACCGGAAAAGCATCTGTCATTTTCGATTTCAACCATTATCTTATACTTTGGCTATTCAAAAATAGCAGATATACAAGCTCTGCCCGCGCTATGAGCTTGTAGATCTGCTATTTGTGAAAAATCATGAACATTTTGTGCAAATCTTTTAATATAATTTTTTTCAAAGCAAATATTTGTAACTCAAATCTTTGCTTCTGGGGATTCTACAAATGTCTTCTAAATCCTAACAGTTTTTTGAAAAAATAATATGTTGCTTTAATCGGTGGTTCTCCAACTGTTTCATGTCAGACCCCCAAAATGATTTGTATTTGGCCGCGGACCCCCCTCTCAAAATATGTTGTCCCAGGGACCCCCCAGAAGCAAAGATTTGAGTAAAAAAAATCGCTTTAAAAATATAAATTCAAAGACTGAAATGATTTTTTTTAATGGCAGATCTACAAGCTCATAGTGCGGCACTCGGTGCCGCACTATGAGCTTGTAGATCTGCTATTTTTGAATAGCCAAAGGATAAAATGATGGTTAAAGTGGCTATACATATGCGTTGAAGAACTGACTGTATCAAGACTTAAAGGACAACTTTGTTTTTTTACAACCAAGGTTTATGTTTTAGATTGTAATTAAAGTAAATAAAAGATGAGTGTTAATTTTTTTTAACTCATTCAGTGCCACTGGCCAAAATTCATTGTAAAAAAAAAGTGCTTAGGAGCCGAGATACAGCCTTTTTCAGTAAGAAGTTAAACAAGAAGTGAATGGAGCAGAACATTTTCAAATCATCATATCTTGGGTTCTGAACATTATTATTTATTTTTACGTTTTAGACGTCCAGTGGCACAGGGCTTATTACAACGGACGTTTTAGACGTCCAGTGGAACTGAATGAGTTAATTTACTGCTTTCCATAGTTATAGCAATTTTTGCGATCTTTTTTTCAGTGGGCGGGGGCATTCTGTCCGGTGGCTAAATGTCTTTGTTTACACAATAACCCGGCGATTTCTTTATTATTATTTACAGTAGCTCTTCTAGCCCCCAATAACTCACATCTGGCCATCAAAAACCACATGACCTTTTTTATTGTGTAAAAAAGGCATATTTAGCCACTGGACAGAATGCCCCCGCCCACTGTGAAAAATATCCCAAAAATTGCTAAAACTATAGAAAACAGTAAATGAAAAAAAAAATAACACTCATCTTTTATTTACTTTAATTACAAGCTAAAATATAAACCTTGGTTGTAAAAAAACAAATTTGTCCTTTAAGAACTTGTGGATTTTATTTAGCATTGTTAAAACAATGATTAACACAGCGTTAATTACTTAACGCTGTGTTCTATATCGCTACACTTCATCTATCTATAAATGTGTGGAATCTCTGACAAACTTTCACTTGTAGTTGAGTAATATTTGACCAGTACTCAACTTGGAGTTGAGTACTTTGTCCACCACTGACTAACATGAAGTGTGAAGTTGAATGGTCTTAGGAGGGGGGCGTGTCTGGTCAAATGAATATCAAATATCTAATTATTGAATACAAAATAAAATTAAACGTTCTGGGGCTTCACACAAAGGCCCCGGTTTGTTTATCTGCAGTTAAATTACTCGCTAATTTTATCATCCATCAATTAACGCAACACGCCCCCCACCCCACTTAACGAGCTGTGTGTCTGTGTCGCTCGTTAACGACTTAATTTCTATTGGCTTTTCTCTTCCCATGATGCCGATGGGGGGCTGGAGGAGGCGGGGCCTTAAGGTCATTGGTGTAATGGGGTCTAATGGCCTGTTGTTATTGGCTGTTGGAATGTGATGGACTGCCATTTACAATGCACCTTGAACCTGTGTGTGTGTGTGTGTGTGTGTGTGTGTGTGTGTGTACTCTGATATTACTATACTTGTGAGGGCTTGTGGACTTGTGGCCCCACAAGTATAATAGAATTTAAGAAATGGACAATTCTCCTGGTCCCTCTCTGACTAACATAATTCAGGCTACGGTTAAAAATGGCAGAAAACGTTTTTTTTAATTAAGTGTGCCTGCCATGCAATGGCAGTGGCACACTTGTTGCATTCCGCCATACTTAATAATCCAGGTATCCATGTCGCCACAAAAGTTCGTCCGTCCGTACAGGCCGCACGGTTTACACTACCGCAACAATAAATACATCAAAACGTGCGGCCAGGTCGGGAATCGTGTGCTCGGAAGTGAATTTCCGATACGCGTTACCATGGCGACGTTATTAGCCAAAAACTGCGAAACTCCGCCCCTTTTGGCCGCACGTACCGCGCAAAAAGTTTCTCCTCCCACACGGTTTACTCGTTAGTGTCAATGTATACATCAAAACGTGCGGGACGACCGGGCCACTTACCGCATTACTTTTCTCACCGTTTCGCGTTACCACGGCGACGTTATAGGCAAAACAACGTAGCCACGCCCCCTTTTCAGTCCAAAATTCAGACTTTTTCTACAAACCTACCCTTCATCATCATCATCCTCATCTAGGATGATGATGTAATGCACCTTTTACATTGAAATGGACCACGATCTCTTCTCCTCTCATCGGCCACATGGCCAACTGGTTATCAATGAGTTTGGGTGTTGGGGGTCCGGGGACCCCCAACCACGTAGCCACGCCCCCACCCACGTAGCCACGCCCCCTTACAGTCCCCCATTCAAACCCATGTTAACGGTTACAGATCCGGTTAAGAGTGCAGGTTGATGGGTGGACATGTTTGCGGGTTGGGGGTCCGGGGACCCCCTACCACGTAGCCACGCCCCCACCCACGTAGCCACGCCCCCTTACAGTCCCCCATTCAAACCCATGTTAACGGTTACAGATCCAGTTAAGAGTGCAGGTTGATGGGTGGACATATTTTTGGGTGGACCATTTTTTTTTTTTTTCAACATTTTTTTTTTCCGAACTTTTTTTTTTCGATTTTTTTTTTTTTACACCAAAACACTCTCTGAGGGGTATGCAGCTCAATGGTCCAACCCGGACTTGGACCTCTTCACTTCCAGTTTGAAAAGTGCCCAAAATGCTCCGAAACTTCGCCTACCCCCCCTAAATAGGCGTCTGCGAACAAATGTATAATGGTCAGTTTTTGCGTCAGACCTTCAGAAGTGGGTGAAACAAGCACTTGAAACCATTTGAGTAATTGTTTATATATTAAAATAAATTATTAGATTTTTTTCAAACATTGTTTTAGATGCCCATTTTTACCTTAAATTTTTTGTTTTTTTAATTTTCCTTTTCTGAGTTTCGGTTTATTTTTTATTGATTTTATAATCATTATTTTGCTGTTTTTTTCTTGACTTTTTTGGCCGCCCGAGGGGACCAAAATGCTACTCCTCCCACACGGTTGACACGGCCCCGCCAATGTATACATCAAAACGTGCGCAACGACCGGGCCAACCAGGTTATTACCGTTATTTCACCGTTTTGTGGTACCACGGCGAAGTTATAGGCAAAACCCTCAGCCAACGCAGGCACACTTAAATTTTCGTAGGAAATTTGTTTCTAGTATAAAATTGCTGTCCTAAAATTGTGTGTGTCTCTCTCTCTAACTCTCCCTCACCTCTACCTTCATCCGTCTTCCTTTCATCATGCTCATGCATTCTCTCTATTGTCTTACCTCTGTCTCTCTTCTCCTGTACCTCGTGTGTGTGTGTGTGTGTGTGTGTGTGTGTGTGTGTGTGTGTGTGTGTGTGTGTGTGTGTGTGTGTGTGTGTGTGTGTGTGTGTGTGTGTGTGTGTGTGTGTGTGTGTGTGTGTGTGTGTGTGTGTGTGTGTGTGTGTGTGTGTGCGTGCGTGCGTGCGTGCGTGCGTGCGTGCGTGCGTGCGTGCGTGCGTGCGTGCGTGCGTGCGTGCGTGCCCCCCCTCAGTCAGCGATGGAGTAGTCTTGCGAGCCAGACTGTTGCCTCCCACAATTTCAAATACTTTCGTCATATAGTACTGGAGTAACGGAAGCTCTGGAAATGATGAAGCGGATGTGACGCCTCCTCCTCGCTTTCGTTTCGTCTTTACAGTCGTGCAAATTTATCCTAATATAAATCAAAATCATCTAAGCATATCTCTGCTGTCCGGCAGAAAACAGGTAACTCCAAAATGTTCATTTTTCAGGAAATGACAAAAACAACTAGAAAATGTGCTCCTAGGAGCACAAGTCTCCGCCAGCAGACCCGTGCTATTTTAATCAAATGAAATCACTTACCCTAGTCTTACACTTTTTCTAGTTTTTAACTGCAAATCCTGCAGTTCTCGGGGTATGGCATCCAGTAAAAAGTTGTTAGCCCAAGCCTGTGTAGGGAGTTTCCCTAGTTTAATGGACGATGACATGTGTGGCAGATCCAAGTGTTGTTTTTCTTGATTGCAGTTGGGTCTTTGTCCAGGAGACTTACAGTATCTATTGTTGCTGTGTACTTTGCAGGTTTTAACTCTACCACTGTTTCTCTGTAGAGCATTCGTTCACAGGAGAAACAGACATAATTGGGTCCACTTTCTGACATCTTCTTTAATAATGCGGCGGCAGCTTCATCAACTTCTACTTCTTGTGATCTGTAGCGTCTCTTCTTACTGGTGTTATGTGCTTGTTGATGTTGTCTTTCATCAATTGAATACTGTGACCAGTGCCTTCTTTTCCTTTCGATGTTCTTTACAGACTCTTGTACTTTTTCTTCCAGAGATTGTAGCAATCTTTGCTGTGTCATGTTGTCAGCATTTGTGGCTCGTCCTCGTTTTTTGTCATTTAGGGATTCTTTGTCTCTGTTTAGTGTTCTTTGTCTCTGTTTCTTAGCTTTGGCCTTCTGCGCCTTTGCTTCTTCATCAGGATTCAGACGATGATTTGCTGCTTCTTCAGTTTGCATAATGGGAGTTAGTTTCATTGTGTGATCTCAGCTGTGATCTCTGTTTGTACTGGAAAGTACTGTTCCTGTCTAAGCTATTTATATATTTATATTACATATTGTGATGTCACCTGAAACTTGACCAATGTTAGGTGTTCTCAGAGGGACACACACACGCACGGACGGTTGATTTGTACTGGAAGGTACTGTTCCAATCAAGACTGATTGATCCTGTCTTACCTCACTTCAAAAACATATGGCTTTTTGAAGTGACACACCTATTTATAGGATTTTATTTCGTCATGCGTCCCTCTAGCCAATCAAAAGCATTGGTGACAACATATTGTCACGTGTCACGTGGAGCTTGACCAATGTTAGCTTGGCTAGGGGGGGGACACAGCGGGACAGAACGAAAACATACTCTCCACCTCTGGCGGACACAAAAAATTGAGTTAGGAGGTTTTGTTCATCATTGATAAGAACAGCTGAATGGACCTCCAAGCTCACAATGGAGGTTGGAGGTCAAAGGGGGGTGGAGCCTGGAGTCAGCAAAACCAGCTAACTCCACCCCCCTTTGGTGGAGTTAGCTGGTTTAGCAGAAAGTTTGAGGATCCAATGGAGTTAGCTGCTTTTGTCAGAAGCACTTTTTAATACTTTTCATTGGTTCAATATTGTTTTAATCAACACACAGAGGTAAAGGGTGTTTATGGGGGGAAAAATGCAAAAGCGGAACAATGGAGTGAGCTGGTTTCTGCCGGACAGCAACGCTAGCTTACTGCTTAACAGAAATTAAAAAAAAATATATTTTTTAAAGATATATTTTCGTGAACGGAAAAAGCATTCAGAGTTTGTCGAGCAGTTGTCTGGCTACGTGAGACTAGTGATGGAGCCCCACTCTGCCACTAATAAACTCACATACCAGAAGAACCAAGTTGATTAACCCATTAAGACCTGAGGCCGATTCTACAAAATGTCTTCTAAATTCCAACAGTTTTCTGAAAAAAAAACGTGTGTTTCTATATCAGTGGTGCTCAAACCTTTTCATGTCAAGGACCCCCAAAAACGATAAGTATTTGACCGCGCGGACCCCCATCTAAAAATATTTTGTTCCAGGGACCCCCCAGAAGCAAAGATTTTAGTTAACAATTTTTCGCTTTAAAACAATATATATTCAAATATTTGCACACATTTTCATGGTTTTTCAAAAATAGCAGATCTACAAGCTCATAGCGCGGCACTCGGTGCCGCGCTATGAGCTTGTAGATCTGCTATTTTTAAATAGCCAAAGTGTAAAATCCTGCTTTTTAGCTCAAATCAAAAAGTGACACAGATGCGTGGATTATGCTAAGTGGATTAAATGCAACACACAACAGACACATCATGTGACGATGTTTCTCTCTCTCTAGGTGAGGTCATCAACGTGAACATGTGGAGGATGTTACTGTGCGAGGCCACAGCAGCGGTCATGGCCAAAGGATTCCACATCCTGGGCATCAACCCCGTGCACAGGATGTGATGTCGTCGTCATGATGATGTCACAGGAAGCATGTCACAGCAGGACCGTCGTTAACTCCTCCCCCTCGACCTCTCATGTCATTTCAGTCCAACAACACAAGTGGATGGAAGATGTTGATCATACACGATAAAGAAATAAAGTTTTGTTTGAATGCCCAATCTTGGGGCATGTAAAAGTTAAGTTTCTATTGGATTCATTCACAGCCTCGGCATCGGGTTCTGAACAAAGCAAGAACATACTCTTAACACATCGATTTAACCAGAGGTTTTTTTAAAACGGGTTACATCCAGTGACAGCGTTTCTTAACCGTTTACGCTGATCGTTTTAGAGCTGTAGAAGCCTCCACGAGGACGCGGGTGTTAAACAAAGGGTGTCTGGGCGATGGTCGACATCCGTCCATTCCATTCTAAAGGGTCCTCGGATCATTCCTGAGTTGCGTTAGAGCGCCCCCGTGTGGAAGAAAAAATGAAAACGCGTAGATCTACGGTTATGGCACTTCTCGACGGGTGTATTTGCAAACAACGTAGATCTACGTGTTTGGCACTCAATGTGTTAAGCAATATATTCTGATCTCTTTATTAGGGGAGAATGGGTGGGGGGTTAAAGGACAAACGTTTGGGAACCAATGGGTGTCACACGGGCAGCTGAGAAAATCACTCCCCCTCCCATTGGCATCAAAATGTACTTAAAGTACCAAAAGTTTGAAAATAGCTGATCTACAAGCTCACAACGCGATATAAAGATATAAAGATAGATATAAAATAGGGCTAAAGTGGTTAATGTATGTTTCATTATATCATAGTTTATATCTGAAAAGTAACTAGTAACTGACGTTTTCAAGTAAATGTAGTGGAGTAAAAGTACAATATTTGCCTCTGAGATGTAGTGGAGTAGAAGTAAAAGTATTGGAAATTGGAAATAGTCAAATAAAGTACAAATACCTCAAAATTGTACTTAAGTAAATGTACTCGGTTACTTTCCACCACTGTCCAGAGCCAAGTGTGGGATCAGAATAAGCACAGAGTAAACATGAAGTCTTCAAAGTAAATAGTCACAGAAGTGGAGAACAATGCAGTGCCTCAAAGGAAGCTGACATTGATTTAAGAAAAAGCTCATCTTAAGTAACAAACCAGTTTCCGCCTGACAGTGAGGTAGATGGATGATCCATCTGTTGTTGAAATGCACACGGTCTCTCTCTCACACGCGCACACACACACACACACACACACACACGCACACGCACCCACCAACTTCTTGGTGAAGTTTCAAAAACTCCCCATCTTGCTTAACCCATTCAAACCCGGGAACACATCTCTGTCATTTTAGTTGTCTTTGGCTATTCAAAACATAGCAAGATATACCTAGCTTGTAGATCTGCTATTCTGCTAAGCAAGCATTTGTTTAAAAAATATATATATATATATATATGTTGTTCCAGGGACCTCTAGAAGCAAAGATTTGAGTTACAAATGTTACTGTTATAAAAAAATATATATTAAAAGATTTGCAGACATTTTCACGATTTTTCAAACTTTCACGATTTTTCAAAAATAGCAGATCTACAAGCTCATAGTGCCACGCTATGAGCTTGTATATCTGCTATTTTTGAATAGCCAAGAGTATAAATAATGGTTGTAGCTCAACTCTAAAATGACACAGTATGTGTTCCGGGACTCAGTCAACGCTCTTGGAAAGTTGCCCCAAGTTAGATCCCACTTTAATAACTAAGGGAGTAACTAAGGATGTGTTCTAAAACACACAATTACAGTCTGGGGGGGCCTCCCTGCTTTGTGTGTGTGTGTGTGTGTGTGTGTGTGTGTGTGTGTGTGTGTGTGTGTGTGTGTGTGTGTGTGTGTGTGTGTGTGTGTGTGTGTGTGTGTGTGTGTGTGTGTGTGTGTGTGTGTGTGTGTGTGTGTGTGTGTGTGTGTGTGTGTGTGTGTGTATCTATATAATTAACTTCATCAAATGGGTGTATTCATCTCAGGCCCGGCGCCAGGATGAAATGACTTAGCCTGGTAAACCCTCCCTCCGGAAATCTCAATTCCATTTCATTTCAGGAGTGAGTCTGGCCTGATCCGCCTGTCTGCAATATTGGCTGTGCTGGAGTTGGGCGGGAGTAATACCGTTGACTGACAACCCCTTCAGCCAATGATAATTTTTCCCCTTCAGCCAATCAGCAGTTCACCAGTCTTAATGTGACGCGACGGGACTTTTGAGACAGCCATACCCAAAATGGGTTGCCTTTTTCGGGTACAATGGTGTCACTGCCCGCCCCTACCGGTTCTCTAATTATTTTTTTTTAAATAGGCTTTGTCATGATTAATTGACCACATATATGAAGTTAAACAACTAAATTCTATCCAAACGATATCTTATAAGTAAATTCCGTGCCTCAAAATAGAAGTTAGAGAGCTTTTTGAAGTAAAAAAATAGCGGAGAATTGGCCGCACAAGAAAAAGATGGCTGCCGTTCGTGTTTTGGGCTCACTCGAACTCGCCACCTGATTGGCCAACGTAAGCTGTCAATCACAGAACAATGAGCGACGACGCTGATAGGCGCGGCCGTTTGGCATACACAGCCAATATTGCAGAGAGGCGGTTCATGCCAGACTCACTCCAGGAATCAAATAGAAATGAGATTTCCGGAGGGAGGGTTTACCAGGCTAGAAATGACTAAGGCTGCAGTTAAAAATTGTGAGGGTGCACACTAGTGACGACGTGCGTACCGACCCGTGTGCGCACCAATTTTTTTGTGTGATACGTAAACATGGGGTCCAGTTAAGGGCGGTGAGACTGGACTTGATGTGTTTAAAGACCAGCCGTTCAAAGCACTTTCATGATGACAGGGGTCATAGTGCTATTTCAGGTCACACACTACAGCGTCCACACACACACACACACACACACACACACACACACACACACACACACACACACACACACACACACACACACACACTGCTGCTTTGAACCGACAGACATCACTCTACAGCTAAATCACAACACTCACATTTCTGCCTCCTTCGTCTTTAGCTGAGAGCGAGGACAGAGGAGGCTTGGAGCGAGGATACGTCAAGTGTATCCTTCATGTCTCCTTTGCACATGTTGTTTTTTCCAGCGGAATGTGTTCGCTCCACTGACCTTATAAATTCTCCTCCACCACAGGACAACCCTTTGTGCTCCGGTGTGAACCAGTGAGCCATTCCTTAACCCATTGAGACCTGAGGCATTCTTTAAAAAAAATCTAAATCCTAACAGTTTTTGGGAAAAAATATATAACTTTTTTTTTTCAAGATATTTCAAAAAATAGCAGATATACAAGCTCATAGCGCGGAGCTTGTATATCTGCTATTTTTTAATAGCCCAAAGAAATCTAAAGTGACACAGATGCGTTCCAGGTCTCAATGGGTTTAAAGCAGTGGGTTCTCAAACGTGTTCATATGAAAGACTCCCATTACTTCTGAGAGTGTACAAAATGGAACCACATGTACCTGTAAGGGTCCATTTGGTTCCGTTTGAACAGTCTCAGAGTTACAGAGATGTTTTCTACAAAGCCAAAGTGCAGTAACTACGATTATTATTTTTTTTACTCATAAATGGATTTACAAGTGTTTCAACTGGCCAGCCAAATGAGATATTGGCATGTAAGTGATATTACACTAACTCTATATCTGTTCTTGAGGTCATTGAGTCTGCAGGCGAGGGTGGATGTTTCTGTTGGCAGAAATGTCTTGCCAAAACAGAACCCCCACCCCTTTCCTGAAAGCAACAGGCCGCAGACAATTAAATACAGCTTTTTCCCCCCTTGTGCAACTACTTTCACTTTCTCTCTCACTGTTGTGGCTAAGCCCTGAGGAGAGACCTCTGTTGAAACTGGTTGCCGACTGTTAGTACTGCTGCCAGGTGATATTATCTCGGGAGTTCAGTCGATGGGAGTCGCCATGGAGATCAGTCAAGTCCTAATCGCGCTGCTTGTATCATTTAAAGGTAATACATTTTTTTAAGTTCAGCGATGGCACACATTTTGCCTCATTGAAAGTGACGGAAGAAGTACTCACATTGTTTTCACTGAAATATAAGTATCAATACCATCATGTAGAAATACTCTTTTACTTTACAAGTAAAAGTTCTGTGTTAAAAAAATACTTGAGTAAAAGTACAAAAGTATTGTCATAAAGGTGTACTCATTATGCCTTGTATATATAGGGCTGAAGTGTATAATGTGTGTTTTAATAATAATCAAAATCTAGTAACTAGTAACTGAAAAATTTAAATACTTGTAGTGAAGTAAAATGTACAGTATTTGCCTTTGAGATGAGTAGAAGTAAAGGTATTGAAAATGGGAAATACTCTAGTAAAAATATCACTTAAGTACAGTACTTGAGTGCATTTATAGTTACTTTCCACCACTGCTTATGAAAGTGACATTATAGGGGGTTATTTAGCATAACTGTAGTATGTTGAGGTCACAGCCAAGGCCTATTTATTCTGTACTTATAATTATTATAATATCACTTCAAATGACATTTATGTGTGATAATTTATTTTGCTGCCATGGTCTTTCCTATTATTGTTATGGGAGGATAGATGGGATGTGGATGGATAGAGATACGTTTACATAAAATACTGTATGTTTAATCTAGAATGAACTGAACTGTTAGGCTTACTTAGTATTTCAGTGTTTCTGAAACGTATTCATGTAAAGGATCCCACAACTTGATGTTATGCCAGAGACCAATATAAGAGCAGATTTGTGTTAAAATGTTTATTGTGATTAGTGTAAAAAAAAATAAAGGGAGGGGGGGGATCAGATCTACAAGCAAAGCGACACGTTGTGAGCTTGTAGATCAACTATCTTCAAATAGCCAAATTATAATATAGGCGTTGACGCTGACCTCACTTTGAGAGCTTTATTTAACTAAGAGGAACTGCTGAACTGCATGCATGGAAACTCGAGCTTTATTTAACTAAGAGGAACTGCTGAACTGCATGCATGGAAACTCAACTCATGAGTTTTACTTCCACCAATATTTAAATGTCATTCTTTGTTGGTCACCCATTGATTTGTAATCAACATTGGCTTTCTGCCATCCATCACAGTGTGCACTTATATAGTGACGTGATTCTCAACCTTTTCTTCATTTCAAGGAACCCCATTTTAATATGCATTTGGCCACGGACCCCCATTTATGTTGTTTTATTGTTTTGTATTTCTTTTTTTTAAATCTCTGTGATCCCTATCTACTCTGTAAAATGTTGCATACCAAATGGTTCCATTTGTCCACTCTTAACAGTTACATACCTAATAAGCAGGGGCGTCATTTGGGGTCTCAGGGGATGGCAAACGCCACCCCCTAGTGTTCACATTAATCCTCAAATGCCGTTCTTTTATGCATTATTTTCACCAACCTTTGGTGACACAGAACACAGAATTCAATCTCAATCCATGCCCTTCCACGTCCATCTAGGCTGCATGTAGGCTAGTCTCTCCAGACAGATTCTGTTAGCAGCTGATGGTAGTCAGTGGTGGAAAAAATACTTAAAGGTAGGGTAAGTGATTTTCTTTGGTTAAAATAAGTGTTAAATAGCTCTATATTCTGATAGTACTCATTGCTATAGAGTGTTTGTTCAGTAAAAGGAGTCTCCTTGTCTCTCCAGCTCTTTATTAAACAGAAAATGCATTTTCGTTTCAGTTTCATTTCCAATTTTATCCAATCAGGATAGAGAACTCAATCAGGATATAGATTAAACAAGTGAAATTGGAAGTGATGACACTAAGAAATGAGCAGGCAAAATTGGAACTGGAACACTATAAAAATGAAGCTTAAAAATGGGTACCTTCTCCTGATTGACTGAGATTTTGACACCTACCGGAAAATGTATTTTCTGTTTATTAAAGAGCTGGAGAGACGGGGAGACTCCTGTTACGGAACAAACACTCTATAGCAATGATTACTATCAGAATATAGTGCTTTAACCTTTTAACAAAATACTTTTTATTTTAACCCAAAAATATCACTTACCCTACCTTTAAGTAAAAGTATCAATACTGCAACATAGAAATACTCAGTAAAAGTCGGGAATTCAAAATGTACTTGAGTAAAAGTACAAAAGTATTGGCATCAAAATATACTTAAATTACCAAAAGTAAAAGTACTCATGCAGAATGTCCCATTTCAAGTCTTCAAATGAATACATATCTTTTGAAAATAGCCGATCTACAAGCTCACAATGCACTCATCGCGACGCATTGTGAGCTTGTAGATCTGCTATTTTCAAATGGCCGAAATGTATATAGAGCTGAAGTGGTTAACGTATGCTTTGTAATAATAATCAAAATCTTCAAAGTAACTAGTAACTAAAGTTTTCAAACAATTGTAGTGGAGTAAAAGTACATTATTTGCCTAAGAGATGTGGCATAGAAGTAAAAGTATTGGAAATTGGAGATACTCAAGTAAAGTACAAATACCTCTAAATGTACTTAGATACTTTCCACCACTGACGGTAGTTAGTAGGGATAAACACAACAGAAGCACCCGGGAGGAAATGAACTATAAGAAAGGGGAGGAAGTGGACTAATAAGGAAGGGGATGAACAAAGGAGAAGAGAAAACAAACATGTTCTTTCCTTTTCTTTACTGAGTGGGTTCCTAGACTGGGTTGCATGTGACATTTGACACATTATGGGTTTCCTAGTCTGTAACCATACATGTGTTACGGTAACCACTGTCAACCTGGCATCCTTATTCAGTGGCTTGTAGATCCACTATTTTGGAAATGGGGCTTAACTGGTAACCTGTTTTCTTTTCTTAAATAACTCAAATTCTTTACTTAAGTAAAAGTACCAATACTGCGATATAAAAATACTCTGTTACAAGTAAAAGTCCAGAATAAAAAAAATTACTTGAGTAAAAGTACAAAAGTATTGGCATGAACATTTACTTAAAGTACCAAAAGTAAAAGTACTAACATGTTTGAAAATAGCAGATCTACAAGCTCACAACGCGTCGCGATGCGACGCGTTGTGAGCTTGTAGATCTGCTATTTTCAAATAGCCTATGTATAAAATACGGCTAAAGTGGTTAATATGTCCATGTTTCGTAATATCATAATTTATATCTAAAAAGTAACTAGTAACTAAAGTTTTCAAGTAATTGTAGTGGAGTAAAAGTACAACATTTGCCTCTGAGATGTAGTGGAGTAGAAGTAAAAGTATTGGAAATTGGAAATACTCCAGTAAAGTACAAATACCTCAAAATTGTACTTAAGTACAGTACTTAAGTAAATGTACTTAGTTACTTTCCACCACTGCTGGTAACCTGTTTTCTTTTCTTAAATAACTCCTCTGCTGGTGCTTTACACTTTTACAGAACCAAAATGGAAACAAGCCCCCAACGCGTTTTGTATGATCCTTTAATCATTGTAAATTGTACCTCTGTACTAATTGCAAACATTTAATAAGGTATTCAATCAATCAAAAAAGCCCATTTGGACCTCTAGTGGTCCCCAGGCCAGATGTTGAGAAACATCTATTAGTATGCATGTATCTCCTTGTTCTTATAGGTCTTGTATTGCTGTGTGTATTTACCGTACTGAAGCACATTTATTTTGTATCTGTGCTTTATTTATTTATTTTAAATTAATTTGACTCCACAACGAATGAATAACTATTACTGAATAATTAACCTTCACTCGACTAACATTTCAAAGACAACTATTGGACTTTTGACTCCACTAATAATGCATAACTACTAGTGAATAACTACTGAATGTAATGGGTAACCAAATGAATGCACTCTGTCTGTCCGCAAACTAAACTACTAATTTTGCTGTGAATGTGAACGCTAAACCAGGATCTGTACATACATTGGAACGCCACAAAAACGGAAGAAGAATAAATAGTTAGCGGCAAGGGCTTTGGACCCAAATAAAAATGTAGCTAATGACTAACGTGTTTCATTCAGCTCAGAGTTAAAGTCAATGTTTAAATTAAAACAAAAAGGTACATGACTTTTTTTTTTTTGCATTTATATGATGACTTCTTTTTCCAGAGGTTTTTTTGTATAGCATAGTGGTTCTACAAGCAGGTCAGTGCATTCATTATGTGGTTTCAGAGAGTTATGAGGGTATTTAAATGCACTGTGATGGACGACTTAACCCATTTTCAACCTATCTTCATATAATTGGTCCTCACTAATGCTCATGATAAAATTGTACTATTTTTTCCTACTCCTTCTGTGTCTCAGAACAGGGCTGTGGACACTTCAGATACTCGGATACCAGTGACATCATTGTTGTTTAGTTTTTTTGTTTCATTATGTCATGCTAACTTTCCAGGAATAGAAAACCTGCAGTTTCTATTGACTTTGATTCTCCATCGATGATGTCACTGGTAGGCGCTGTCCAAAGCTCTCCTCTGAGACGCAGTGAATAGACAATGAATGAGACACAGTGAATAGACAATGAATGAGACACAGTGAATAGACAATGAAAGAGACACAGTGAATAGGCAAAAAAAAAATACCGTATTATAATGAGTGAGGACCAGTTATATCAGTGGTTCTCAACCAGTGGTCCGGGGACCACCAGTGGTCCTTGAGGGGGTACCAGGGGGTCCCCAGCAAAAGTAGTTAACATAGCGTCACAATCATTTTTAAAAACTTAGCAGATATACAAGCTCATAGTGCGGCACCGAGTGCCGCGCTATGAGCTTGTAGATCTGCTATTTTTGAACAATCTTGAAAATGTGTGCATAATCTTTGAATATATATATTTTTTAAAGTGAACATTTTAACTCAAATCTTTGCTTCTGGGGGTCCCTGGCACAACATTTTCAAATGGGGGTCCGCAGCCAAATGCATATACATTTAGGGGTCCTTGGCATGAAAAAGATGATTAATATTCTAATGGCAAAGGGGTAGCATTTTTAATCACTTTTCTCATTTATTTTCACATGATAAATTAATAAAGTGCTGATGAAGTTGTGATGTTGAATCGTAATGACTTTGTCTCCATTCAGTTGCAGAAGCCATACCATGGTATGTGAAAGAGGGAGAGATGGCGGTGCTTAAGTGCCCTCTGCATGTAGGCCCTGATGCCAGCCTGAACTGGACCTATCCCACCAAGGTTATTATAGTTTAGCATTTTTCATTCGTTTTTTTTTTATTTCATTTTGACTTTTTAGTTTTCAATTTCAGTTTAGTTTTGATTCGTTTTAAAGAGGCAACATTTCAGTTTCTTTTTTGTATTAGTTTTAGTGTTAGTTTTAGTTTCTCTTTTTTAATTATAAAAGTATTTTGTCAAGGGTGAGATTCAAAAAGTTCAGAAAAATAACAAAAAAAATGCTGATCTCATGACGCAAGATTTTGGAAAATGTTTGACAACAGGGCTTAAAACTGGCAACGCTAACATTTGGAAGATATGAGTTCACATTCACCCAACATATTACTATGAAATATTGATAAAGGCTAAAACTAAAGACATTTTCTATGATGTTAGGTCATTTTAGTTAGTTTTGTAAACACTAATGAGTTCCATTTTATTTTCTACTGCCTCTTATATCATGATATCACGTTTTTTATTTTGGATAGGTGTAAAAAATAAATACTAGATTTGATATGGTTAAGTGACGCAGAGAGACTTATTTAGAATATTTAGTATTTTGGGTATTCACCAAATATTGTAAGTTTTCTGTTTCCGAGAAGTGAATGTGATGTTTATTGATGCTTTTGGTGTCTTGTAATCCCGTAATGACGTTAGGACAAAACACGAAAATAAAAACGCATTCATTCACCCACACAATACATTTTCAGTTAGTTTTATATTGTTGTTGTTTGTTTACTTCTATGTGGGTCAATTCTAGTGTTAGTTATTTTGTTATTTTTCACTTATTTATCCCACTGCCCAGGATGGGGTGGAACAGGCCAATAACCTGAGTCCTGCTGGAAACAGCAACTTGTCTGTGTTGACCCACAGGAAGTACCTGATTATTCTCAATGCCTCCACTTCTCATCAGGGGAATTACTCATGTTCTCTGGGGTATGACTGGTATACTCTCTCTCTCTCTCTCTCTCTCTCTCTCTCTCTCTCTCTCTCTCTCTCTCTCTCTCTCTCTCTCTCTCTCTCTCTCTCTCTCTCTCTCTCTCTCTCTCTCTCTCTCTCTCTCTCTCTCTCTCACACGCATGCACACACACACACACACACACTTGAAATAATGATTTATGTCCGCATAAACAGAAGTACAAGAACGCCCTGTACAAAGGACATAAAAACATAAAGACAGCCAGTTACTGTACAAAGTGCCTAGGTGGCAAAACATTGTCACACACACACACGCACGCACGCACACACACACACACACACACACACACACACACACACACACACACACACACACACACACACACACACACACACACACACACACACACACACACACACACACACACACACACACACACACACACACACACAAACCCTTGTGCCTTTGTGTGCAAATGAATATCTGTCTGATGTCATGTTATATCAGGTTTCTAAACCATGTTCTAGTTTAATTTCCATTGTGTACAGGTAAAAGTTTGAAACGTTGCATGAAAATGTTGCATGAAAAGCATAACTGCACAGAGACATTTTTACAAGTGTGTTTGTACAAAACATTGTAATAATCTTATGAGTAGAATTTCAGTTGTCTTATATTGTTATTTGTTGATGGCAGGGGTTTAGATTAAATTGTCTGGGTTTACATTCTCAAACCAACATGCTCTTGATATAGGGAATGTTAGGACTTTTACCAAACTTTTAGTCAAGTAAAATTTGCAGTGTTCATTTAACAAGAGTAGAATGTTCATGAAGGCCTTGTCTTTGTTCTAACAGGAATGCCTCCATCTACAGCTGGCAGTTGACACTATGCTCAACAGCACCGTGTCTAGAGGAGACCTATTACCCTCAAACATGTTATGAAGGAACAAACTGCACATTGAAGTGCCCTCATGATTTATTTATCCCTCAACTAAACAGAAGCAGCACTGCTTGGCACAAGGTATTGTTTGCAAGAAGCTTCAGTGAAATACATATAAAAGCATGCGATACATATTAAGTCATTTTTATTTCATTTTATTTTATTTAAAGGGATAGTTCACCCCCAAAATGACCTTTTTTTCTATCGATTAGTCACCCCATGGAGACTTGAATTCATGGATATTATTTAGTTTTTGTTACATTCCTAAACCAATAATTTGATGACCAGAGGACCGGTAGGCAGCGGTTCCGGTAGGAGACACAAAGGAGACTCTTTGTGTCTCCTACCGGAACCGCTGCCGGTCCTCAAATTATTGGCTTAGGAATGTGACAAAAACTAAATAATATCCATGAACTATCCTTTTAAGACGAAATGAGATGACTTTTTGCCACCATATTGTGACACTTTTCCTAGTGAAACAGGCAGTGGGTGCTTCTCAGCCAATCACAGCGTTGGGGGCGTGTCATTCCCTGAATGAATCAATCACAACAAAACATGTCCAGCCGACTGTTCAGTTCGCTCAGGCTATGGGATTTGAACTCTGCAACTTTAACTGTTTACAACAAGGCAGTGTTGAATTGAGTTTGTTACTGCAACTCCAAGTGGGGTTTCTGTAACAGAGACATTGGTTTATGTTTGTAAACAAACCTTTACAAATGTTTCTTTACCTGCGTTTGTAAACGCTGTGTCCACCATGTTTGATATTATTCAATAGCATAACATCGCCCTCTATTGGTGGGTTTTACGGAATAAAAAACAAATACACACAAACTGTTTCTCCCATTATGACCACCAATATGCTCTAAAAGTGTGAAAAACATATTTTTCATTTCAGCTGGTCTTTACTACTTAAATATTTGGATTTATTTTGTTTCTTGTAGGAAGATGTGCCGCTGCAATATCCATCTAACTCAGATAAGTTAGAACTCAGTAAAGTTACTGAGAATAACCGTGGAGTGTACACATGTACCATATCCTACCTGTGTCGCAGTCAGCTGTATAACTGGACCCATTCAATTGATGTCATTGTCGAAAATAACAGTAAGATTTACATTTCTCTTCTTTCTATACCTAGTTCAGATACAGTATTAAACATTTTCTAGACAGTAAAGACCCTTATAAAAGAATAAAAAAGCTTTTCAAAGTGTCTTTTCTTTCTCTCTTTTATGTTGCACAGCAAAGTCAGACCAACCAGCAATTATCTCACCTCAAGCAGGACAGGCATTTGAGGTAGATGTAGGTAAGCCTAAGCATGTCTATTTGGAGACATTAAGACTGTGTTTTGCAGATTTATTGCTTACATTATCGTCGCTGACGGTCGGAAACATTGTGTGTCCAAAAATGTTACTTTACAGGAAAAAAGGAAAAAAAAATCCAATTGATCAAATGTTGTTATTATTTAGTCACATGCTCTTTGTTCATTGGTTCAATCGATATTTATAAAACCTGGAGACAGACTTAACTACTTAAACTTTAAATAAAGAAATAGCCGATCTAAACTTTAATATACAAAAAAGAAAACAACATAAAACATTGAAATACAGAGACACAAGGTTTCTGCTTGACAGCAACAATATATATAACGCAACATTTGGAAACAGTTTTTTTCAGTAACGATACAGTATACAGTATAACATGTGGAAGCTGCTTTCTCTAGACAGCAACGATATACAGTATAACACGTGGAAACTGCTTTCTCTAGACAGCAACGATATACTGTATAACACGTGGAAACTGCTTTCTCTAGACAGCAACGATATACAGTATAACACGTGGAAACTGCTTTCTCTAGTCAGAAACGATATACGGTATAACACGTGGAAACTGCTTTCTCTAGACAGCAACGATATACGGTATAACACGCGGAAACTGCTTTCTCTAGACAGCAACGATATACAGTATAACACGTGGAAACTGCTTTCTCTAGACAGTAACGATATACGGTAAAACACGTGGAAACTGCTTTCTCTAGACAGCAACGATATACTGTATAACACGCGGAAACTGCTTTCTCTAGACAGCAATGATATACGGTATAACACGTGGAAACTGCTTTCTCTAGACAGCAACGATATACAGTATAACACGTGGAAACTGCTTTCTCTAGATAGCAACGATATACAGTATAACACGTGGAAGCTGCTTTCTCTAGACAGCAACGATATACAGTATAACACGTGGAAACTGCTTTCTCTAGACAGCAACGATATACGGTATAACACGCGGAAACTGCTTTCTCTAGACAGCAACGATATACGGTATAACACGTGAAAACTGCTTTCTCTAGACAGCAACGATATACGGTATAACACGTGGAAACTGCTTTCTCTAGACAGCAACGATATACGGTGTAACACGTGGAAACTGCTTTCTCTAGACAGCAACGATATACGGTATAACACGCGGAAACTGCTTTCTCTAGACAGCAACGATATACAGTATAACACGCGGAAACTGCTTTTTCTAGACAGCAACGATATACGGTATAACACGTGGAAACTGCTTTCTCTAGACAGCAACGATATACGGTATAATACGTGGAAACTGCTTTCTCTAGACAGCAACGATATACGGTATAACACGCGGAAACTGCTTTCTCTAGACAGCAACGATATACGGTATAACACGTGGAAACTGCTTTCTCTAGACAGCAACGATATACAGTATAACACGTGGAAACTGCTTTCTCTAGACAGCAACGATATACGGTATAACACGTGGAAGCTGCTTTCTCTAGACAGCAACAATATAACAAGTAGAAACTGCTTTCTCTAGTCTAGACAGCAACGATATACAATATAACAAGCAGCAACTGCTTTCTCTAGGCCAAGCGCTGGTGATCGACTGCAAAGCTTTCCTGGACTCAGATTTCGATGATGTATACTGGATAAACGGAGCGTCGTTTGTTTCGGATAACAGCAGCCTAACAGTGTACTCCAACTTCACAAGGTAAGCTCCACACGCACACGCACACGCACACGCACACGCACACGCACACACACGCACAATCACAAATTACGTTTTCCCTCTTCTCTCCTCTTCAGAGATGATGTATCCCTAAAGATGACAGCATCTCTAATATTTGTGAGAGTGTCAGAAGAACACCTGTCAAACCCTTACACCTGTATTCTCGACTCGACCGCTGTCACCAATGTCACCAACGTCACCGTCACACTGACCAGACGAGGTATGTCAGCCTTGAGAGTTGGCCTGACTGCTATACAGACAATACAAGATTGACACAAAAGTTAATTACTGCTTTTGATGGCGTGGCCCTGTAGGAGGCCAGCCTTCTACGAATCTGTGAGTTTCTGTCTGTCTGTAAGTGCGTCTGTCTTTTTTCTCTCTTTATGTTGCACAGAAAAACGTCCAGCAATTATCTCACCTCAAGCAGGACAGGCATTTGAGGTAGATGTAGGTAAGACTCAGCAGTCCATTTGGAGACATTTGACTGTGTTTTGCAGATTTATTGCTTACATTATCATCGCTGACGGTTGGAAACCTTGTGTGTCCAAAACTGTTACTTTTCAGGAATTTTTTTTCCAATGGATCCAATGTTGTTATTATTTAGTCACATGCTCTTTGTTCATTGGTTCAATCGATATTTATAAAACCTAGAGACAGACTTAAATACTTTAACTTTAAATAAAGAAATAGCCGATCTAAACTTTAATATACAAAAAAGAAAACAACATAAACCATTGAAATACAGAGATACAAGGTTTCAGCTTGACAGCAACAATATATATAACGCAACCTATGGAAACTGTTTTTTTCAGTAACGATATACAGTATAACACGTGGAAATTGCTTTCTCTAAACAGCAACGATATACAGTATAACACGTGGAAACTGCTTTCTCTAGACAGCAACGATATACAGTATAACATGTGGAAGCTGCTTTCTCTAGACAGCAACGATATACAGTATAACACGTGGAAACTGCTTTCTCTAGACAGCAACGATATACAGTATAACATGTGGAAGCTGCTTTCTCTAGACAGCAACGATATACAGTATAACATGTGGAAACTTCTTTCTCTAGACAGCAACGATATACAGTATAACATGTGGAAACTGCTTTCTCTAGACAGCAACGATATAACATGTGGAAGCTGCTTTCTCTAGACAGCAACGATATACAGTATAACACGTGGAAACTGCTTTCTCTAGACAGCAACGATATACAGTATAACACGTGGAAACTGCTTTCTCTAGACAGCAACGATATACGGTATAACACGTGGAAACTGCTTTCTCTAGACAGCAACGATATACGGTATAACATGTGGAAACTGCTTTCTCTAGACAGCAACGATATACAGTATAACACGTGGAAACTGCTTTCTCTAGACAGCAACGATATACGGTATAACACGTGGAAACTGCTTTCTCTAGACAGCAACGATATACGGTATAACACGTGGAAACTGCTTTCTCTAGACAGCAACGATATACAGTATAACATGTGGAAGCTGCTTTCTCTAGACAGCAACGATATACAGTATAACACATGGAAACTGCTTTCTCTAGACAGCAACGATATACAGTATAACACGTGGAAACTGCTTTCTCTAGACAGCAACGATATACGGTATAACACGTGGAAACTGCTTTCTCTAGACAGCAACGATATACAGTATAACATGTGGAAACTGCTTTCTCTAGACAGCAACGATATACAGTATAACACGTGGAAACTGCTTTCTCTAGACAGCAACGATATACAGTATAACACGTGGAAACTGCTTTCTCTAGACAGCAACGATATACAGTATAACACGTGGAAACTGCTTTCTCTAGACAGCAACGATATACAGTATAACATGCAGAAACTGCTTTCTCTAGGCCAAGTGCTGGTGATTGACTGCAAAGCTTTCCTGGACTCAGATTTAGATGATGTATACTGGATAAACGGAGCGTCGTTTGTTTCGGATAACAGCAGCCTAACAGTGTACTCCAACTTTACAAAGTAAGCTCCTCACACGCACGCACGCGCACACACACACACACACACACACACACACACACACACACACACACACACACACACACACACACACACACACACACACACACACACACACACACACAATCACAATCACAAATGACATCTTCCCTCTTCTCTCCTCTTCTCAGAGATGGTGTATCCCTAAAGATGACAGCATCTCTAATATTTGTGAGAGTGTCAGAAGAACACCTGTCAAACCCTTACACCTGTATTCTCGACTCGACCGCTGTCACCAATGTCACCAACGTCACCGTCACACTGACCAGACGAGGTATGTCATTCTTG
The DNA here is from genome assembly GCF_963280865.1 of Gymnoscopelus braueri. Lineage (NCBI taxonomy): Eukaryota > Metazoa > Chordata > Actinopteri > Myctophiformes > Myctophidae > Gymnoscopelus > Gymnoscopelus braueri. The sequence continues at coordinate 49,363,536 of NC_137609.1, read as the reverse complement.
AGAGTTGGCCTGACTGCTATACAGACAATACAAGATTGACACAAAAGTAAATTACTGCTTTTGATGGCGTGGCCCTGTAGGAGGCCAGCCGTCTACGAATCTGTGAGTTTCTGTCTGTCTGTGAGTGTGTCTGTCTGCATGTGTGTTTGTCTGTCTGTGAATAATATCGCAAACTGCTTTCACATATATGGATTAAAGTTGTCAGACATTTGGATTTTATAGAATCCAACATTTATTTCTCTTGGTTAAAGGGATATTTCACTTTCAAAAAAATGTTGCATCATTTTATCGTCTACTCAGGCTTTTGAGCCCCCCAGACAGTTTTTAAGTTGCTTGATTCAGTATTTAGATATTTGATATTCATTTTATCAGACACACCCCCTTCCTATAAAAACCCTTTATAACGTCAAACTCCATTTTAACCATGTTAAATTTATCGAAAACACCCGTCCTTGGTTCTGGTGACTCATATTGCCCTCCTAATGCGTGAGGGGGCCGTGTGTTTTCGATTACTTTTTTCATTTATTTTACACTCTCTGAGTTACAAATGGAGTATTTTATAGTATAAATTGATGTCCCAGAAATAAAATAAAAAATGTACAAAATAGAGGTCCGGGGTCTAACGCCTATCAAACTGAGGGTCCCTGAAATACTTCTCTCCATTCTCTCCCACAGCTCATACTCGCATCTCGCCTCTGGTCCCGGCGGTCATCTTAGCCGTGCTGGTGGTAACTGGCGTGGCGTTAACTGTCCTGTATGTGAAGCTGAGGGTTGACATCACTCTGTTTGTGCGGGACGCTGTCCATTGCTATAGCAACCCCTCAGGTGAGAATCGCGTCTTCATTTATTCTAGTTATTTTTATTTATAATACAAATGCTATATGCAACAGCTCATTGCTCCAGAATGAAAGGTGATGTAAGTGATATTGTTTTAAAAACTAAAAGCTCTGGGCACGGTGGGGCAGTCGGTAGCGCTGTCGCCTCACAGCTAGAAGGTCCTGGGTTCGATTCCCGCCGGGGACGCTGTGGGCGCTGGGGGCGTGTCTTCTCCTCCGCGTCATCAGCGCCCATACCCTAGGTGGTGTTGGCGAAAGGGCCTACTCTGTGTGGAGTTTGCATGTTCTCCCCGTGTCTCCTAGGGTAGTTAATACCCTCACAAAAACATGTAGTAATCCTGGTCGCTATACCGCCTCCCCCATGACAGCCGGGCGCCTGATGGAGGGGAAGTGAACTGGTTGGAATAACGTGTTCCTTCCACGCGCTACGTCCTACCAGGGAAACTCCCCCCTATCAGGTGACAAAAAGGTCAGTTGGCTCTCATGCATTGAAGGAAGCATGAGCTCGGCCCTGGCCTCCCTAGGCTGTGGGGGACTGGTGTAGCGCTGGTGTAAGGCTGGTGTAGCGCCCAGGATCACTTAGGAAATTGGCACCGGGTGAAAAAAATGGGTTACAAAAATCGCAGGATTAAATTTTAAAGTAAAAAAAAAACAACTAAAAGCTCTATATTTTGATAGTAATCACTGCTATAGAGCGTTTGTTCAGTAACAGAGGTAGGTGGGACACCAATTGCATCCAGTCAGGAGAGAGAAGCTATTTAACAGCTTACATTTCATAGTGTTCCAGTCCCAATTACGTATGTCTTCTCATGTTTTGTGTTTGTTTCGTCACTTCCAATTCAAAGACCCAATGTGATTGGCCAGCAGTCGCTGTGATTACCAATTGTTCCTTGTACCTTCTTGTGTACAAGTTCTTCCTTGTGTTTTTGCAACTATGCCTGACCTTAACCTTGACCCTATAACCTTAACCTCACAAACACTTTGCCACTTACTAACGTACTACTTGTCTGGACATGCTTTGGGGAAAAAAAATAAAATAAAAATAAATGCTGTGCAAGTGTCCTTACACAACATGCTATTGAGGTCACTGGTTGGAGATGGTTTTGGTGCTTATTTGAACCTCTGCCTCCCAGTTTGTCGCCATGGGACATATGCTAGCTAGACTTTCAAATAACAGTGACTTATTTGGATCCTTTAGGATTTTAACGATTCCGGTTTCTTTTTACTGTGCATATTTTTCTTTTTATTTTATTTAAATGCTAAACTGTTTATATGATGTTCTGCATAGTAGTGTATATCTGTCTGTCATTTAATGTCACTATGAATTGAGTACATAAGGACCGCATTTGAAACAAGCGGTTAGGCATTCATGGCCTTTTTAATCCTATTTAGTTGACCATGTATTTAAACTGTAAACTTTCATGTGCTTTTTCTCTGCAAACTCCTAAATAAAGTATTCAATCAATCAATCAAAAGCGATTGGAACCAAATGGACCCTTACGGGTCCACTTAGTTCAATTTGCACACTCTTAGGGCGGATTCAGACTATGGTCCCGGGTGCGCACCCCGAACCACATGGCAGATGTTGTGATAGTGTGAATGTAGCGTACCGTTCCCCGAAACGGATCACCGTACCGTACCCGCGACCGCCTCCCGAGGTAGTCTCGGGTGCGATTGATGCGTCCTCGGGTACGGTACGCTGCAATGTGAATCCATCCGTACCGACAGGAGGAAGTGGACTGCTAATCATTTATATTTTTTTATAATGACGCATTATTTTAGCTGGGTTATACCTTCTCATAGTTCTACTTGAATGTTGACAATAAATAATAATCCTGCTAGTGTTTGAGTAGCGCGAGCCCTGAAAAATAATAAACAAAAAACACATGTGTAGCGAACGTGTATATAAGGATAAATATACCAAGGATTAGTCTGTGACGTCACTGCTAAAATACCAAGGATGCATCAGTGACGTGACTATCATATTGATAATAACAGAGACGCGAGAGACAACGTTACATTTTGAGGTTTCAAAGACCAATGCACACACTGCTTTGGTTGTGTATTGTTGTTCTGTTATTATTATAACTCAAGACAACGTCAGGAACACAGTCAAACTTTATTATTCACTTTAAGCTCTGACAAGTGACTCTTCTTCTGTGAATGACATTCTCTATCTCCCAAAGCCCCATAGTCAACAGCGCCCCCATGAGGCACATATTTACCATTACTGTTGAATGAAGTGTACTCGAGTACACAAGAATTTTGCCCAATGTGAATGCTGGCCAGCTGGGAGAGGCCAATCGTACTTGGGAACGGTTCGAATCAATCGGACCCAGTCTGAATCCACCCTTAGAGTTATGGTGGTCCTTGAAATAAAAAAAGTTTGAGAACCACCGGTATTGTAATCATATACAGTAGTAGATGTGAAGTCCACCAGCTCTGCCAGTGTGATAAAAACCGGTTCCAAATGTGATCCCAACCCAACCCTAGCCGACATAGAGATGTGACTTCATGTCACAAGCATGTTTGAGTGTAACCACAATTGTTTTTTTTCTTTGTTTTTTTCAGATGGAAAGGTCTATGATGCTTATATGATGTGCTACAAGAGTGACACCGACAGTGGATTGAGTGAGAAGGACAGGAGATGGCTAGAGAAGGTTTTGGAAGAACAGTTTGGCTACAAGCTCTGCCTCTATGACCGTGATGTCTTACCAGGGGAAGGTATGTGTCCTGCTCATCATAAAGATTCAGAATTTAAAGTGCAAGGACACTTTGGTCGATGTTTGGGATGTGTAGTTTACCTTGCCATGTTGTAACTATAGTCCAAATGGAGAGATAGCTTACTCTGTTCATGTTCTCCTCATTGACTTACATTGCACGGTGACACAGCTCTCAAAGTCACTCTTGTCAGCCTGCCAATGTATAACATCACAAAACTGTGCATTGTTGTCATTCTTTCATACATTTTTTATACATAAAAAGTCAAACCCGTGGATCCAGTCCGGGTCTTCTTCCTAATACAAATAACTAAACCAATAGCAAGTTGATTTTTGTATTTGTTCTTTGTTTATGCCATACTGGGTTTTGTGATGTTATGTATTGGCAGAATCAGCTTTGTTTGCATTCATTTATGTGCTAGAGTGACTTTGAGATCTGTTTCATCGTACATAGTAAGTCAAAGAGGAGACTATTTTGGGATCTTAATGTCGGAGCGATATGTCTCTCCATTTGGACTAGTTACACCTACACATGACAAGGTACTTAAGTACAATTTTGAGGATTTTTTACTTTACTGGAGTATTTCCCATTTTCTACTACAATTATTTGACAGCTTTAGTTACTAGTTACTTTGCAGATTTAGATTATTATTACAAAACATACATTAACCACTTCAGCCCAATATATATTTCGGCCATTTGAAAATAGCCGATCTACAAGCTCACAATGCGTTGCATCGTGAGCCTATAGATCTGCTATTTTCAAAAGATTTTTATACATTTTGAACTTTGGGACATTCTGCACAATGAGTACTTTCTACTTTAACCCATTAATACCTGGAACGCATCTGTGTCACTTTTAGATTTCTTTAGGCTATTCAAAAATAGCAGATATACAAGCTCATAGCGCGGCACCGAGTGCCGCGCTACGAGCTTGTAGATCTGCTATTTTTGAAAAATCGTGAATTTTTTTTTTTAAATTATTTTTCCCAAAAACTGTTAGGATTTAGAAAATATTTAGAAGCGGCCTCAGGTCTTAATGGGTTAAGTACATTTTGATACCAATACTTTTGTACTTTTACTCAAGTGAATTTTTACTACTTGTAATTTCTACATTGCAGTATTGATACTTTTACTTAAGTAAAACATGTGAGTACTTTTTCCACCACTGAATGTAACAAACTCACACCTTTCCAACGGTTGCCTGCAGCTGCATCAGACGCAGTGTTGAACTGCGTTGAACAGAGCCGCTGTGTCGTTCTGATCCCCACCCATCACACTGATCCTGGGTCAGATTCTGCCTTACTGAGTGCCGTCCACGCAGCGCTGGTGGAGCGCCAGACCCGCACGGTACTGATCCAAACGACAGACCCTCTCACAGACAGCGCTCTACCAGAGGACTTACGGCTCAACGCCAGGCCTGCCGTCACGTGGAGAGGCAGCAGCTCTCAAGCCCTGTCCTCCTCCTTCTGGAAGCGTCTACGCTACCACCTGCCCGCTCCACTGCACTTAAAGCGGACTTCAAACCAAATTCCACGTTATCAGACAATACAACAATCAGCGGTATAAAGTAACTGGAAACAAGAGTTCTAAGTCTTTTAACTCCCTTTAATTACTTGTAAGTACTTTAACCCAAATGCAGTACAGTAATATACTTTAGTAGCATAGTATTTTTACTCATTTTATGTACTTTTGAGTATTTTTACTCGTGTTAAGCACTTTTAAGTATTTTTACTCATTTTATAAACTTTTATGAAGTTTTCAAACATTCTAAGTAGGCCTACTTTAAAGTATTTTTACTCATTTGAACAACTTTTAAAGTATGTTTACTCATTTGAACAACTTTTAAATAGTTTTACTGAAATTGTAGATCGGTCATTTGTGTGTGTGTGTGTGTGTGTGTGTGTGTGTGTGTGTGTGTGTGTGTGTGTGTGTGTGTGTGTGTGTGTGTGTGTGTGTGTGTGTGTGTGTGTGTGTGTGTGTGTGTGTGTGTGTGTGTGTGTGTGCGCGTGTGCTCACAGTTAGAAGGACGTCATTTTTGTGTGTGTGTGGAACATCCACTCTCAGAGACAGCAATCATTTACCTGGGGCCCCCTGGGAAGACTTCGATGTTGTTTTATTGATAAAATGTAATTTCGTCCAAACTGTATATTAGAGTATGTTAATACAATATAACACACTGTTATGTTTGAGGTGGTTGTATTTTGTCTCCCTGTTTCTTCTATCGAGACATTTAGATGTGTAACAAAGGTCATGTAGCCTAGACACAGAATCAAAGATTCAATTCATCCCCTGAGCAAGAAGGAACTACTTAAAACTACTTAAAAAGTCAACTAGTGAGATGTGGCATGGCGGAAATTTGACAGACAGGGAGTTACATTGCTATTTACGATGGTAGGTCTAGGTAAGTTTGGCGTGAACATAGGCGATGGGATAATCCCGATGTGAAATAACGTATGCCTCATATATCCAGATTAATTGAATAGTTGGATTTACGTCAATGTGTGTACTCGAGCGATACAGTGTGTAAACAGCGTGGGGTCCAGTGAGGCAGTGAGACTGGACTTGATGTGTTTAAAGACTATAGGGCATAGCAGTGGCGGCCATGTTCTGGTTCCATCGTTCCAGACCCCATTCATTTTTCCCATAGAGATTTCCAAAAATATTTATATAAATTAATTTAAGCCTAGAATCAAGCCATCCAGGATCCTGGTGAATCATGATTCATGACCATAAAACATTTGATTTTGTGAAAAAATACATACCCTTTGTTTTGCAGTTTTAAAATTAAAAAAAATCTCAGAATCAAAAAATCACCAGGATCCTGGATGGCTTCATTCTAGGCTTAAAATAATTGATATACATATTTTTGGAAATCTCTATGTGAAAAATAGAGTGGTCTGGAACAATGGAACCAGAAAATGGCCGCCACCGCTATGCCCTATAGCCACGCAAAGCACTTCATGATGACAGGGGTCAGTGCTGTGGGGTCACTACAGACATTACAACGTTCAGCTTCACACCACTCTATGACACTGGTTCTCAACTTGGAGTCTGGCGACCCCTAGGGGTCGTTGAGGGGGCTCCAGGGGGCCTCCAACTAAATCATTGATAGTTAGCAGTGGTGGAAAGTAACTAAGTAGCTACATGTACAATTGTTAGGTATTTGTACTTTAGTTACTAGTTACTCTGTAGATTTCGATTATTATTACAAAACATACATTAACCACTCCAACCCTATATATTTTGGCCATTTGAAAATAGCCGATCTACAAGCTCACAATGCGTCGAGATGCGACGCATTGTGAGCTTGTAGATCTGCTATTTTCAAAAGATTTTTATACATTTGAAAACTGGGACATTCTGCATAATGAGTACGTTCTACTTTTGGTACTTTAAGTACATTTTTATGTATGCCAATACTTCTTTTTACAAGTACATTTTGAATTCCGGACTTTTACTTGTAACAGAGTACATTGCAGTATTTATACTTTTACTTTAGTAAAACACTTTTTCCACCACTAATAGTTAGGAACCGTAGTGTACAAATGGAACCAAATGGAACCATCCGTACACTTTCAGAGTTAAATTACGTAGCACTGAGGATTTTGCAGTGTAGAATTAGGTTCCATGGAGATAATAATTGTATCAAATGGGGGGATCCGTGGCCTAATGCATATCAATCTGGGGGTCCTTGAAATTAAAATGATCGAGGATCACTCTGTCAAACATCACTCTCTGGACAAATATGTGCCCACAAATCAGCTAAGAGGAAACAAGTGAAATATCAATCCTCTGTCTGTCTCTCTCTCTCTCTCTCTCTCTCTCTCTCTCTCCCTCTCTCCTCTCTGTTTGTCATGCATTCCCTCCCCCCTTGTGCACCGTGGGGAAGCTGCTCTCAGTAAAATCCCAACCCTGAGAGACAACAAACAATAACTCGTCAAAGCTCAATCGCCTTCATGAAACATTCAACACAACCTCGGCGGAGGGAGTCGTCTCTTCTCGGTGACTCTCTCTCTCTCTCAGTCTGAAGGACGGAGAGTAAAAAGCATTTTGACACAAGCTTTATGAAAGAGGAGAGGAAGGGAATGTTCTCCTTGTGGGGGGTTGTAGCGGAAACAGAGATTCAATAACAACCGATGAGATTCACCGTCACTCCAGGGAGGAGAGGCTGCTTTCACGGTGGGCTCATTGTACATTCATGTTTTTTATTTATTTTTTATTTTTTTAATGTCGTGACTGGGGTAGGAGAGTAATTTAAAATAGACCAATTTTAGAAAGTAAATATTCTTATTACAATTTACAGTGTAGGCATTTAGCAGATGCTCTTCATCCAGAGCGACTTACAGTAAGCAAGGTAAACACATACATCAAATGCATAGACAGTGTAGTGCCTCAGTAACTAGGATCATGAACCAAGAACCTAGCATTAAGCATAATTAGTATAATATATTATATATAATATAAATACATATAAAAACAATCTGTACATTGAAACTATACTAACTATAAGATGTCAGGTCAACCAATGAACCTTAGCATCTGTCTAAATAACATGCTGTCTAAATGACATTTTAACCTTTGCACAAAACTTCATGGTCGTCAAGGCGTCAAGGCTTATTGCTATTATTGCCGTGATCTAGGTGTCCGCCCATGTCGGTTTCCTGTTCATTGCCAGTGGTGTAAAGTAACTATGTAGCCTACATAAGTACGTAAGTGCAATTTTGAGGTGTCTCTTACTCTACTTGGTATTTCCAATTGTCATTACTTTTATTCTACTACATTACATCTCAGAGGCAAATATTGTACTTTTACTCCACTACAATTATTTGAAAACTATAGTTACTGGTTACTTTGCAGATTAAAATATTATTATTATTGTTAGCGTTAGGACGATCAGGACAGTGGATTGATCCACTACCCAGGTCCGATCCACTACCCAGATCCGATCCACTACCCAGGTCCGATCCACTACCCAGCCAGATCCGATTCCAGGACACGGTTACCTGGAAGACATTCAATGTTATGGTAGTTTAGCATTTTTGATGTTCTACTGTATTTGTTGGATACGTTTTCCATCTATGCAAGAAGCATTTCTGCCCTCCGTAGTGCCATCTATCTAATGCAAAACTATATATATATATATATATATATATATATATATATATATATATATATATATATATATATATATATATATAAATATAAATAAATAAATGTTGAAATATGGAGATAAAAGGTTTCTGCCCAACATATTTGATTTGTCTGTGCCTTGGTGTTATTGACCTGTACCGTTTCATTTCTTCATTTCTTCTCTCTCTTCCATATTCTAGTCTCTCTTCTCTATTCTAACTTCTTCCTGTAACTGCCATCTTGAGAGCTACTTCACTTACTTCACTTTTGCATCAGGAAATGTGTTTGTCTAATCAGTAACAAATAAGGAGCAATGGTGAATTAAAGGGAACTTGGGAAATACATTTGTGACAAAGCCAAGAAAAAGGACGCAGGTAGTGAAATCTCAGCCATATTATGTTATTTGTGTACCATACATGAAACTGGATGTTGTCAGCAGTATTTCACGTATATGTATTTGCCTCAGTAACAATCAATGCACATCAATGGTTAAGAAAGGATTGATTTGTCTCTCTGAAAAAAGCCATTTTGTGTCTTGGTGAGACATGACCTTTGACACAATCTAAATGTCTCAATAGAAGAGCAGGGAGACAAAATACAACCACCCCACATGTATAAGTTATATTGTATTAACATACTGTACCATGCTGGACAAAATTACATTGTATTAAATAAAAAGGCGTTAAAGGACCACTTCACCTATTTTCGACCTTATCTTCATATAATTGGTTCTCACTAATGCCTCCAACCATACTTCTACTCCACAACATCTCAGATGTACATTTTTACTTTTTTACTCCACTGCAATTATTGACAGCTTTAGTTACTATAGCTACATACTGTACTTACATCATTATTACTGCACATACAGTAGTGTTATCTAAAATGGAAATGTATACCGGTAAGAATCTTCCATATTTATGTATCTGTTTCTACAGTGTAAACTCTTGACAATTTTACACTGTAGCTTGCATGCTTATTAATTTAACCCGCTCCACAAATTATAATCAGCTTAATCTGTGCTAACACACGCACACGCGCACACACACACACACACACACACACACACACACACACACACACACACACACACACACACACACACACACACACACACACACACACACACACACAGAGGAGCCGGAGCCGGAGCCGATATCACTGAGAAATCAACATTTTAATTAGTTGCTTTGGCAGATAAATACAGATTTCCCAACACACCGAAAAACAAGATAAAGATTATTTTTTTCTGTAAAGCAATTTAATTAAATAAACACATAGATTTGAATATATTTAGTTAAATAAACTTTGTGAATAAAGTATGACAGATTATACTGTATGTGGTGCAGAAAATACCGTTCAACCATGCTTTGCTAATCTGTATGTACATGGATATATACAGAGTACACTGTAAAACCCTCAGTGATAATTGTGTACAAATGTGTACAAATGGTTCCATTTGTACACTCTCAGAGTTAAATTGACACTGAGGATTTTATTGTGTGATGTTTGCCTCGTGGAGACTGCAATAAAACTAGTAATACTGTATGTCACACACACACACACACACACACACACACACACACACACACACACACACACACACACACACACACACACACACACACACACACACGTACACACGTCACGCATGTACATGCACATGCACATGCACACGCACTAGCTAGGATAAGTAGACATCAAGACAGAGGGACAATAAATATAAAGTTTATAGTGACAGGGAACTGTGGGTGTGTGTGTGCGTGCATGCGTGCGTGCGTGTTTTCTGAGGGAGTCACACTCAGTGTTGGGCAAGTTACTCGGGAAGAGTAGTAAGTTACTAGTTACGTAATGTATATTACTTGGCATCAATAATAATTCGTTATTACAGGGATATTACTGTATTACATTTACTACCCTACTCAACCCCCCTACACCGTAATTGTGTCATGATTGTGCAAGAGGGTGCATGCATGAAAAATAACTGATCAACATTTCAAGTTACAGCCCAACCCTGGTCTCCAGAGCTCCTATAACTCTGTCCTCTATGTTCACAGGACAGTTCAATGGAGCCTGAAAAAGCTATACCGTCTCAACAAACTGTCCTTCACTAAACTCTGCTGTCCTTTGCGTTTTATTTCTACCGTCCAGCGGAGTGTGAAGGGGAAGAGTGGCCATGCAGCGGGGGGGTCCGGGGTGGTCTGGGAACGACGTCACCATCGTCCAATAATGATGATATGTCACACACGCATTGCTCAAAGGCAAAAGTTTAACGTACGGTGTCGCTTGCCGATAAGAACAGATCTACAAGCTAACACCGCGTCACGTCGCAACCTTTATTTTTTTTTTATTGGACTCCATGGACTCTTGCTGCCAGGCAAGAGGAGAAGAGGAAGGCCAAAGAGGAGGTTAGAGAACATGAGCAGATGGAAACAGATGATCTGCTGTGGCGATCCCAATGGAAATTAGCCATAATAATAATAAGATGCACTCCATGGATTTCATTCATGGACTTACATACTTTTTGGTGCAATATTACATTTTAATTTTAAATCTTGTCAATTAACATAATGAAATAAGTAATCCACAAAGGAAAGTCTCCCCGTTTGTTAAAAAGGATAATATCAGTCACCAGAAGCAGGGCTGTGTGTCTAACATGGTTAATATGGAGTCTGAAGTTAATGGGTTTATATAGGAAGGGGGGGCGTGTCTGATCAAATGAATATCAAATATCTAAATATTGAATCAATCAACTTAAAAAAAAATGTCTGGGGTGCACACACAAAAGTCCAAGTAGAAGTTAAAATGACTCCAGAAGTGTTTTAAAATGAAATACTTTTAAAGTAATACAGTCTGCATTGTTCTCATATGAGAGAGAGAGAGAGAGAGAGAGAGAGAGAGAGAGAGAGAGAGAGAGAGAGAGAGAGAGAGAGAGAGAGAGAGAGAGAGAGAGAGAGAGAGAGAGAGAGAGAGAGAGAGAGAGAGAGAGAGAGAGAGAGAGAGAGAGAGACTCTGACTTACAGTCCGATCCCCAAGAATCATTTAAATCCATTTCGAGTTCTGAGTCGTGCAGTTAAAGTTCCCATATTCTTCTTAAACCCCAGCATCCAGGGAGCATCAGCCACAAATAAGCCGACCTACAAGTCTCACAAGTCCAAGTAGCTTGTAGATCGGCTATTTTTAAGCAAAGAGATTTGGTGTAGAGTTTCAACCCAGGTCCGGGTTAACTAAGAATAGAAGGTTGAAGTATTCCGATCCTTCCAAGTTACAACACTTTTGGTTCCATTCCCCGCTGGAAGTCTAACACATGCAGACTTGTTTGTTGTGATGGCGTCCTGATGAAGTCATATGCTGGTCTCTCTGTGCTCCGGTCTGAATGAGTCTCTGATGGAGAGCAGTTTGGAGGCCAGAAGGTGTCCTCTGACACTGTTGTACCACTCCTGAGACCGGCCCCTACAACACACACACAGAGGTTGGACTGGATTAGATCTAGATCAGTGGTGTAACGTAACTAAGTACATTTGCTCAAGTACTGTACTTAAGTACAATTTTGAGGATTTTTTACTTTACGTGAATATTTCGAAATTTCAGTACTTTTACTTCTACTCCACTACATCTCAAGAGGCAAATAATTATACTTTTACTCCACTACAATTATTTGAAAACTTTAGTTACAAGTAACTTTGCAGATATATGTTATTATCACAAAATATACATTAACCACTTCAGCCCTATATACATTTCTGCCATTTGAAAATAGCCGATCTACAAGCTCACAATGTGTCGCGATGTGACGCATTGTGATTGTAGATCTGCTGCTATTTTCAAAATATCTTTATACATTTTGAACCTGTGAAGTGGGACATTCTGCACAATGATTTATTTTCCTTTTGGTACTTTAAGTACATTTTGATACCAATACTTTTGTACTTTTACTCAAGTCAATGTTGAATTCCAGACTTTTACTTTTAACAGAGTATTTCTATTGCAGTATTGATACTTTTACCTAAGTAAAAAAAATTGAATACTTTTTCCACCACTTATATTATATCTTTTTTTTTAAACATAGGACCCAAGTTTGAATTGCCATTAGGACAGTGGCTCTCAAATGACACCCAATGAAATGTGTATTTGGCACGGAACACTGTTTCAAGTCTCATTGTTCAAATTTATTTTCAAGATTTTTTTTGTGAGCTTGTAGATATAGATAATGTATACTGCAGAGTTAATGTTGTTAAAGTGATTTTGAACCCACATTGGATTGGATCAGACCACTGGTTCCCAAACAATGGGTCACGCAACAATTTGTATGGTAGTAAAAATGTTCTTATTATTATTTCAAAAGAATTTCAGAAATGTCCCCTAAATCTAAGAAATTCCATTAAAACAAATAAAATAAGAAGAAGAAGCTCACAACATGTTGCAATGCGTATTTTCGCAGTAAAAAACGTTTTAGGTTTAAGTAATGAATTCATAATGTATTTTTGTTTGTCTGTCTGTCTGTCTGTCTGTCTGTCTGTCTGTCTGTCTGTCTGTCTGTCTCTCACCTGGTGTCGGTGCGGTCCAGGTGAGTCAGTCTGGTCCTCTTGTCTCCCAGAGCTTCCAGCAGGTAGAGACAGCTGGACACCTGCACCCTGACGCCCTCTACTGGCAGCGCCGGGAACTGTGTGGACGTGCTGGACAAGTAGACCGGACCAGAACCCGGGTCCGACTGCCACGTTCTGGAGAGGACGAGAGGACAGGAGGGGAGAGTAGTTTAGAACAGTGATTCTCGACCTTTTAAGAACACATTAAGACCTCAGGCCGATTCTACAAATGCCTTAAGTACTGTAGTTCTCACACTTTCAAGATTTTTCAAAAAATGTTCAAAAATAGCAGATGTACAAGCTTGCAAAAAAATCTGAAATGACACATGATGCTTTCCCGGTTTTACTGGGTTAAATTTCATGGACCCCTAGTTTGATATGCATTGATTAGACCAATGGTTCTCTGTGTGTTGGGACCCCCACGGGGGTTATCAAATTATTTTTGGGGGGTCCCCAGATGATTGGCTTAATGTGTAACATTGTTTTCTCACTCAACAGTAAACAAACCAACACACAGTCTAAGTTTATACAGGGTATCTGCATATTTCTAAAGTGACAATTTAGGGACTTTTAAGACCTTTCTAATACCTCTAAAATGAAATGAAATAAAATAAGAAAATTACTGTGTCAAAAGTAATCAACAAACTATACAAAAAAAAAGGTCAAACATTGGACAAAAAAAGTCAAATAAGAGGCACATTTTTGGAATATAGCAGATAGCAGGGGGGGGGGGGGGTCAAAAAGTTGTCCTCAAAAAGTTTGAGGACAACTGCATTAGGCCTCGGACCCCATTAGATTTTTTCCATTCTTTTCTCCTTTTATTTTAATCTCTGGGTCCTCAATATATAGAAAAAAGTATAGATACCAGGAGTATCTATACTTTGACTCAAGTACTCAAGTACAACAAGAGAACAGACAGTGCTCTGAGCTTAAAGGGATAGTTCACCCACAAGATGACTTATTTTCTATCAATTACACACCCCTTGAAGCCTTGAATTTATGGAGATTTTTTAGTTTTTGCATTCCTGAGCCAATCATTTGATGACCGGCAGAAAGATGCTTATGTCTCCGGTAGGTAGGAGACTCAAAGGAGACTCTTTGTGTCTCCTACCGGAGCCACCGAGGGTCATCAAATTATTGGCTCAGGAATGTGCCAAAAACTGGAAAATCTCCATGAATTCAAGTGTCCATGGGGTGTGTAATCGAGAAAATAAGTCATATTGGGGGTGAACTATCCCTTTAAGAATAGCATGGAGCCTTAGAGGAGCTGAGAGGAGGAGAGGAGAGGAGAGGCAAGGCAAGGATAGAGAAAATGATAAAGTAAAACGTGACTATAATTGTGCTGTCTGCTCAATAAATGTATGACGTTCACTTTTCTGACTGAGGTGGACTACAAACACAGTCGCTAGCATTTATCTTCAAAGCTTTATATAAAAAATTCATAAACTGACCAAAATCTATACAAAAACAAAAACTGAAACAAAAAATCAATCCCTGTGTGTCCTTGACTCCTTATAACAACTTCAAAGAGTTTGTGGTCCTGTGCTCTCTCTCTCTCTCTCTCTCTCTCTCTCTCTCTCTCTCTCTCTCTCTCTCTCTCTCTCTCTCTCTCTCTCTCTCTCTCTCTGTCCGACAAGGTCAAAGAACTGTGTCTTAGGGTGTTATTTCTTTGCCCCCCTCCCCCCGGTACCAGTATCAAAGTCATAAACCTTGACATGTGTTCATTTAAACGTTCCACTAGATAGACAACATTCATAAGCCACTAGTCTTCGCACTTATTGGAACAAAACTGGAACTGGAACACTATTGAAGATGATGAATGGGTTCTCTCTTTTTATTTGATCAAAAGTGTAGTGTCCCACCTGGAAATTTACATTTGTTTACTTAAACTGAAAATCCCTTTTTTCCTCATTTGTGTGGAACATAACTTTAACTTTTTTTAAATGAGTTTCTTATATGGAAGTTCTCGCCACAAACAAGTGGAATAATCAACAGCACTTTCTGAAAATAAAGTCATTGGGTATATTTTATTTAATTAGGCATGTGCCTAATTAAATAAAAATATACCCAAAGGACAGTTACTCCAATTAGTTTGAGTTGTGCTCAACATTCTCTTTAATCACTTTAAACAACTCCAACGTTTTTATTTTCAACTCTTAAGAGAATATTCTTGTTGTGTTGTTTTGGAATACCTCTACTTCCTTCCCCAGACTTCCAATACAGTACATACAGATACAGCCACATAGATAGATACATTTAGAACAGTGGTTTAGAACAGTGGTTCTCAAAAATAGCGGATATACAAGCTCACAGCTTGTACATCGGCTACTTTTGAACATTTTTGTATAAAAAAAAGTGAATAATTTTGAATCTTTTGACACAAATCGTCTCTTCTGGGGGGTCCCTGGCATTTTCAGACGGGGGTCCTTGACATGGAAAAGTTTGAGAACTACCGATTTATAAGGTATTTGTAGAATCGGCCTCAGGTCTTAATGGGTTAACTCTGAGAGTGTACAAATGGAACCAAATGGACCCGTGAGGGTCCATTTGGTTCCATATGTACAATCTCAGAGTTACACATGTATAATTGAACACTGAGTATTTTCCTGTGAACATAGCTTTTGCTACAGAGCGGAGGAGAGCTGTAAGGCCGCAGATGAAGCCTGGGCCTCGCCTGGCCCTCCGTACCTGAGCAGCAGGTGGTCCAGCGGGGGCCGGGGGGCCAGCGCGCTCCCCAGCCGGCCTCCCTGGAGCAGCAGGCAGCGGTACACCTCGGCGTCCCCGGCCAGGGTT
>NC_137609.1:49322468-49344968 GCF_963280865.1 Gymnoscopelus braueri | reverse complement strand
CATTCTGATTGGTTCTGACCAGTGGTGTAAAGTAACTAAGTACATTTACTGTACTTAAGTACAGTTTTGAGGTATTTTTTTTACTTTACTGGAGTATTTCCAATTTTCAATACTTTTACTTCTACTCCACTACATCTCAGGGGCAAATATTCCACTTTATTACTCCACTACAATTATTTGAAAACTTTAGTTACTAGTTACTTTGCAGATATAAATTATCATATTATAAAACATACATTAACCACTTCAGCCTTATTTTATACCTAGGCTATTTGAAAATAGCCGATCTACAAGCTCACAACGCGTCGCATCGCAACGCGCTGTGAGCTTGTAGATCGTCTATTTTCAAACATCTTAGTACTTTTACTTTTGGTACTTTTGGTACATTTTGATACCAATACTTTTGTAATTTTACCCAAGTCAATTTTGAATTCCGGACTTTTACTTGTAACAGAGTACTTCTACAATGCAGTATTGATACTTTTACTTAAGTAAGACATGTAAGTACTTTTTCCACCACTGGTGAAATGTGTTTTCCAAGTTCCGATTGGTTCAGACTTCAGAGTCAGACACAAAGGTTTTTTGTTTTTTTTTAATGGAGGAGCCGATCCCCATTGGAACCACTTAAATTCGTGTCCGCGATCTGACTGGTTTCCGACATGTTTTGGACCTGAACACTAATTGGACCCGTGAAATTCGTTCCGATTCCCGGTTTGTTCCGAGACATTAAAGAACAACCCTTGACTGTTGGGACTGATATGGACCCGACGAATCGATATCTAAATGATTAAAATGACGTTGCACCACTAGATAACAGTGACGGGCAACTCCATATAATGGAATCTAGCAGCTATACGTATAAGCCTACAATAAGAGAGAATTCAAATGAATTGCATGTTTTCACCTCAGTGAAGAAGGAATGCACGATTGTGTATGGTGCACAGTGGTGGAAGAAGTACTCAGATAATTTACTTCAGTAAAAGTAGCAATACCACAACATAAAAATACTCTGTTACAAGTAAAAGGCCTGTGTTCAAAATGTTAATTGAGTAAAAGTACAAAAGTATTGGTATCAACATATACTTAAAGTACCAAAAGTAAAAGTACAAAATGTTTGAAAATAGCCGATCTACAGGTCACAACGCATCGCGTTGTGAGCTTGTAGATCGGCTATTTTCAATTAGCCGATGTATAAAATGGGGCTAAAGTGGTCAATTCATGTTTTATAATATAATAATGTATATCTGCAAAGTAACTAGTAACTAAAGTTTTCAAATAATTGTAGTGAAGTAAAAGTTCAACATTTGCCTCTGGGATGTAGTGAAGTAGACAATTGGAAATACTCCAGTAAAGTAAAAAATACCTCAAATTGTACTGAAGTACAGTAGGCTACTTGAGTAAAAGTACTTTGTTACTTTCCACCACTGATGGTGCATGCACCTTTGATTCCAATCCAGGTATTAGTTAGCTGCGCTGTCCCAAGTCACTGAACTCATCTGTAGCTCATCTAAATCATCAAACAGCACCTCATGCTTTTCTGTCCCGATCAATGCTGAGAACCGCTCTTCTCGGATCGACTCAGGCTTTCACGAATAATGTGGAACAGACCCGGGACCCGAGGTAATAGAATATGAAGCAACGCAGACTCAGCTGACCATGATAAAACACAGACCCCATCCGCGTACAGGCCTTGAGCATTGTGGTCGTTTTTGGTTTGGGTTAGACCCTGTGAATACCTCTTTAGTGTACAGTTTGATTTGTCCCCCTCCATCTTTCATTCTCGCCCTTTATCCTCTCTCTCTCTCTCTCTCTCTCTCTCTCTCTCTCTCTCTCTCTCTCTCTCTCTCTCTCTCTCTTTTTGTCACGCAGAGTACAGATTGACAGGAAACCCGTCATGTGACAAAGGTCATAACCCAGAATGCAACAGAAGAGGCTGAAACTGCAAGCGTGAGTCATTATTTTAGTGCAACAGCATCAATATGAACGGATGCATTTGGGCTTGTCTGGGATCGGGTGTTCTGTCACCTTTTGTAATCTTGTGTGTCTTTTTTTTTTGTTTGGGTGTGGAACATCAACCCGATCTCACACAACATTAATGGAGCTGGTGTTGACCCCATGCACTGGTGAACAGGTCGGTGGCCACATGGTGGATGACGTGAGAATTTGCAGAGTCATCATCGCCTTCAGTTCTCGGGTAGGACTCTAAAAACACCCTCAACATCCGCAAAACAAACCCTCTCATCTAAAGTTCCCCAAAAGTAGGGTTGTTTATGGATCTACATATCCAGGTTTTTTAGTTTTTTTTATTTAAAACCTTTTCAGAAGAAAATATCTCAAAACAGAAACAAAAGGAAAAACGCGTTCTATTAATTTAAAATAATAGTGCTAATAGCCGATTGAAGCACACAACGCACCGCAGTGCAAAATAGGGAAATGTATGATATGGTGTCAGGAGATTTAGTCAGGTTTATCATCAGAGCTTGAAAAGCTTTAAAACAAGAAGATCAGAGTGTGTCTGTGGTGTAAAAACCCCATGTGGTTAAGAACCACTTGATCCAAGACCCTGCTGGTCTGAGATCTGATCATGTCTGTCTCTCCTGCACTGTCTCCCTCTCAGCTCTCCTACTGTCTGTCTCTCCTACACTGTCTCCCTCTCAGCTTTCCTGCTGTCTGTCTCTCCTACACTGTCTCCCTCTCAGCTTTCCTACTGTCTGTCTCTCCTACACTGTCTCCCTCTCAGTGTGTCTGTGGGTGTTATATATTGAACAAAACAGATATACTGTATATCTGCTATTTTTTGACAAACAGCAGATACACAGTATATCTGCTGTTTGTCACAAATAAATAGAAAACCTTTGGAGCATTCAACAAGTGAGTTGCGAGCCCTTCTTTGTTCTTACATTTCTGTTCTTACAGTTTGCCTCAGCACCAAGGAACAGAGGATATGAGAGAGAGAGAGAGAGAGAGAGAGAGAGAGAGAGAGAGAGAGAGAGAGAGGGGGAGGGAGAGAGAGAGATGCATGTCTGTAGGAGCAAACAAACAGAGCCGATGGAGAGGAAGAAAGTGAAAGAGAGGAGGTGTAGTGAGAGGAGGTCAGATGGAAAGAACAGGAGGAAATGACTGTGTCCATCAGTACTGTATACACACATGCACACACACACACACACACACACACACACACACACACACACACACACACACACACACACACACACACATACACGCACACGCACATACGCACACATCCGTCAATCTGAGAACTTAAGAAGCTACACTAAATGGAACAGAGCCTTCATTAGTATCATTGGTAACACCTGTGAAGGAAGTGATACTATGGCTGCTGTGCATAGAGCCTAGTCTCTCTCTTTCTTTCTTTCTCTCTCTCTCTCTCTCTCTCTCTCTCTCTCTCTCTCTCTCTCTCTCTCTCTCTCTCTCTCGCTCTCTCTCTCTCTCTCTCTCTCTAAACTACAGAGCAGATGAATTGTTTATCTGAGCAGAGATTAGCTCCAGATGAGAGACTGCTCATAGTTATGTAACACACTGTGTGTGCGTGCATGCTAGCTTGTGTGTGTGTGCGTGCGTGCGTGTGTAAACAGCGCTGACAGCATGGTCATTACATCACAGGGAGGGACAGCCTCCTCCCCAATCAAAAGCGTTTCCTGTCCAAATGCTGGCCGGTGTTGATGTAATTTGTGGGAACTGTGGGAAGTTGGATGTAGAGTCTAGAGAGATCAGCGGTTGGTCTTAGGACAAGAGCTGTGTGTGTGTGTGTGTATGTGTGTGTGTGTGTGTGTGTGTGTGTGTGTGTGTGTGTGTGTGTGTGTTGCAAATCACGCTCACATACGCTGTAAACATGTAAACACTAAACACTATTTTCAAACATTTTAGTACTTTTACTTTTGGTACTTTGGAAGTATATTTTGATGCCAATACTTTTGTACTTTTACTCAAGTAACATTTTGTACACAGGCCTTTTACTTGTAACGGAGTATTTCTACACCGTGGTATTGCTACTTTTACTCAAGTAAAATATCAGAGTATGAGAAGCTGTGGTTTACCTGGGCTGCGCGTGGTGGTCTCTGCTGAGCATGTTGAGGTGGAACAGCGAGGGGGCCAGGCACACGGCCAGGTTGGTGGGGGTCATCTGGTTCTCGCGCACGCAGGCCACCACGTCGGCCAGGAAGAGCAGCAGCGTCCGCAGGGCCTCGCGGCGCTCGTCCGGGAGCAGCAAGATGGCCGCCTGGCACGCCGCCAGCTGCTGGTCTTTGGGGAAGTCTGTGTGGAGGAGGAGAGAAAGGTTGATCTGGGAAATCAATACTGCGAGAATATATTGTCACTGTCGGTCTAGAAACCTCTTAACCCATTGATACCTGGAACGCATCTGTGTCACTTAAGATGTCTTTGGCTATTCAAAAATAGCAGATATACAAGCTCATAGCGCGGCACCGAGTGCCGCGCTATGAGCTTGTAGATCTGCTATTTTTGAAAAATCGAGATTTTTTTTTTTTTTTTTTTCAAAAAATTGTTAGGATTTAGAAGATATTTCTAGAATCTTCTCAGGTCTTAATGGGTTAACTCAATATTTCAACTTATTTATGTTTTCTTTTTTTTCAGTTAATTAATGCCCTACTTGATCATACCACAGCGTCACACGAAAGCATCAAAAGTAGCAGATCTGCAAGCTCGGAACGAACTTTTGCTGTCTTTGAATTAGAATCCTGAAAAGTAACAGTTTTGGACATACTGTATATGAGGTTTCCACCCGACAGAGACGATACATTGTTGCTGTCGGACAGAAACCTATTTTTTGTTTCTTAAATTGATGCCCTACTTCAGGGGTTCTCAAACTTTTTTATGCCACGACCCCCCCATGTCTTTTTGTCTTTTCTAGTGCTGCTTCTTGATCTCGGTCGCCGGTCGGTGTTGTTGACGGAGCTGTCAGCTGTGTGTGTGTGTGTGTGTGTGTGTGTGTGTGTGTGTGTGTGTGTGTGTGTGTGTGTGTGTGTGTGTGTGTGTGTGTAGTGGCCGTCCTCTTCACCGGGACGACCTCACTTTTTTGTCCTTCTTCTGTTTTTTTTTACCATTTCTTAATAAAAACAAATCGAATTATAATTTTTTGCTAATGCGCGACCCTAACGGCACCTTCCCGTGACTCCACTTTGGGTCGCGACCCATAGTTTGAGAACCGCTGCCCTACTTCATCGTACAAAAGCGTCACGCAAAAGTAGTGAAAATAGCAGATCTACAAGCTGAAGATCGTCTGTTTTCACAAAAAAAAAGGAACATCAGTTGCATACAAGGTTTCCACGCGACAGCAACGATAGACCTTCATACTGTAGTATCAATGAAATGTTGTATTTATTTTCTCTCCTTCTTGGTTCTCCCTCATATGTCTCGGCCAATTTTAAAATCTACAGCAGTATCAGTTCGGGGCGCTGCAGTAGATTGATAGAACAATACTAGACTGCAACCTAATTCCGTTCGGTGTGTATGCCCATTGTGAATGTGCTGATTGCTTGTTTTTGTTACTTAGGCTTGTGTTTTTTTCTTGCCCACAATGATAAAATGTACATGGCAGGTTATTTAGACAGATGCTAGGTTCATTGTTTAGCCTACAAGGAATCCTAGTTTCAACGTACAGATTATTACTTTGATAGTAATTGTTTACTTTAGACCGATAGGTTCTTGGTTTTACCTATGATCCTAGTTTACTGAGGCACTGCACTGTCTCGCTGCATTTGATGCATGTGTTTACCTTGCTTAATGTGAGTCGCTCTGGATGAAGGAATACTTCGCAGCAACCTTGAATTCATGGAGATTAGTTTTTGTTTTGTTGCATTTGTGAGTTACTAGGAGACCAATCTTAACAGGAGCAAAACCATATTTAAAACATTCTCTTTGAACCCTCAACCCATGGATCATCAGTATAGACTCATCTGTGATTACACTGTGAGAGTTGTTTTGGAGTTTGTATTATTAATTTATATAGTTTTGCATTGGTCCACAGCAGACGCCGCAAATTGAATTATTGGCACAGGAATGTGAGGTATTTTTACTTTACTGTAGTATTTCCAATTTTCAGTACTTTTACTTCTACTCCACTACATCTCAGAGGCAAATGTTATACTTTTACAACAATACAATTATTTGAAAACTTGATTTACTAGTCTTAGTAGATTTTGATTATTATTACAAAACTTAAGCCCTAATTACCCACTTCAGCCCTATATACACATTTCGGCCATTTGAAAATAGCCGATCTACTAGGTCGCGATGCGACGCATTGTGAGCTTGTATATCAGCTATTTTCAAAAGATTTTTATACATTTGAAAAACTTGGAAATTGGACATTACTGCTGCTACTTTCTACTTTTGCTACTTTAACCCATAAAGACTTGAGGCGATTCTTAAAAATGTTTTATAAACCCGAACAGCTTTTTGAAAAAAAAAAGTTTCAAGATTTTTCAAAAATAGCAGATCTACAAGCTCATAGCGCGGCACTCGGTGCCGCGCTATGAGCTTGTAGATCTGCTATTTTTGAATAGCCAAAGAAATCTAAAGTGACACAGATGCGTTCCAGGTCTTAATGGGTTAAGTACATTTTGATTCTAATACTTTTGTACTTTTACTCAAGTAAATGTTGAATTCCGGACTCTTGTAACAGAGTATTTCTACATTGCAGTATTGATACTTTAACTAAGTAAAAAAAAAAAGTGTACTTTTTCCACCACTGCCGGACACTGCACTTCATTGGGTTTTCGAGATACGTGAAGGAGAGACATACATACAGACAGACAGACATGCAGTACATAGATACATACATACATTGATTCCTTGAATTCATACATAGATATTTCGAAACGCATACTTCGTGACGAGCGAGAGTAGTTGTTCCCAACACTAGTAGAATGCTGTTATTTTTTTTTTCTTTTTCTACCTCAACAAGTGTATAATTGTATTCAGCTGGTGTATCATGTGTACCTGCAGGCTGAAAACACTACAGGCCTTCAAAAGAACAGACTCATACATCATTAATATTTAACGTGTGCTGTCTGCTCTTCTCCACATGACATGGATTTGTCTCGATGTTTCTGAAGGAAAACGCTGCAAATGTTCAACTGGGAGCTCGAGTGAGTTCTACTTTCTTTTAGTTTGGGTCCCGACGGTGGAGCAGAGATGGAAGAAGTACTTTACTTAAGTACAAGTATCAATGCTGCAATGTAGAAATACTTTGTGACAAGTAAAAGTCTGGTATTCAAGATTTACTTGAGTAAAAGTATAAAAGTATTGGCATGAAAGTGTACTTAAAGTGCCAAAAGTAAAAGCACTCACAGAATGTCCCATTTCTTCAAGTTTTAAAATGTATAAAGATAATTAGCTGAAGTGAATGGCTGACGTGTTTAATGTATTGATTTACCTTTGACTGTAGCCTACTACCTGCACTGTTAATGATCGTGTTAATTAAGTATTCAAATCAAGAAAACTGGAAATGCTATGCTATGCTATGCTATGCTATGCTATGCTATCAGAATCAGAATCAGTTTTATTGTCACATCACAGGTTTACAAGGTAAAAAAGTGGGTGAAATTCGTTTTTGTACATCGTTCCCATCGCAACGTTAATTTCCATATGCTATGCTATGCTATGCTATGCTATGCTATGCTATGCTATGCTATGCTATGCTATGCTAAATACTGAATACTGAAGCTGCTTACACTGGTATATGTGTAGGAAGGATTCACACAGTCTGCTGGAGAACAGAGGTTCAGGCAGGTCTCTGAAGTACTGCTTCACCATGTCGGCCACGTCGAACGCCGACTGGCCCTCGAACCGCACGCCGTCCGGGTCCGACTCCACCGCGTCCCTCAGGTACTGGATGCGAGACTTCACCCCCGACTTACGGAAAAGACCCACCTGGAGAGAGACGTGATCGTTTCCATGTTGAAATAGTCGATCCACAATCTTGTACATATTTCCGCTATAGAGCACCGAAGTCCTGACGTCACTCGTTCATCCCCAGGTTTGCGGAAGTAATTTCTCTATGGAGAATAACATTGGGTCATCTTAGAATCGTCTCAATAAACACCGCGTGTCAGCGTTATTGTCAGGGAGGAGGTTCTGTATCGTTTATGATAGTCAGTCACTTATATTTGATACAGTCTGTTTCTGGCGAAAATGTAACTAATTCGGCGGAAGTAACATTAGCGTTTTCTCACCGTCAGTTGATGCTTCATATCCATAAGAGTCAACCCGCCGGGGTCATGTGTTTATTTTTGGAACACAGTTCTTATTTGACGCGATATTCAATACGTCTATGGGATTCAGAACGGGGGTGGAAAACTGCAAACCAGGTAGACAAACAAAGGATGTGTAAATGACGTCAGACTTCGGCGGTCTATATACAGTACCAGTCAAAGTATGGCCAAATCTTCTCATTCAATGTCTTTTTCTATTTTCTAGAGTGTAGATTAATACTGACCACATCAAAGCTATGAAATAAACATACATGGAATTATGTAGTAAACTAAAGAGTGTTGAACAAACCAAAATGTTATTCTTCAAAGTCAAAATAGCTATATTGAAAGTATATTCTTAGTAGCCACCATTTGTTTTGATGACAGCTTTTGAACGCTCTTAACATTCTTTCAATCCAATTCACGAGGTACTGGAGTGGTTTTCTATAGCCTCCGAACACGCAAATGAACAGCACCTCAGATTAGTGCCCACGAATAGGCTTCAACGTCAACTGTTCAGAGGAACCCAATATATTTAAATGTCGGGCAGAAACCTCCCGTCTCCATGAATATAGCATTTATTTCTACATGTCAGTTATTTGTCATATCTGCCCTGTGCAATGTTTTGTTTATGAAGCCTAAAAGGCAAATAGAAAAGTATTTTTACTTAATGGTGCACATGCAAGAAAGGTAGCATGCGGAGGCTTAAAGTGGCCTACAACGATGCCCTGAGGATACTACTTAAGGTCCCTAGATGGTGTAGTGCACTTGTTTGTAACATGTGGAATCCACACTTGTGAGGCTCTCTTAAAGGGATAGTTCACCCCCAAAATGTTTTTTTTTCTCCTATCTATTAGTCACCCCATGGAGACTTGAATTAGCGGATATTTTTTGGTTTTTGTTCGCATTCCTAAGCCAATAATTTGATGACCGGCAGCGGTTCCGGTAGGAGACACAAAGGAGACTCTTTGTGTCATCCTACCGGAACCGCTGCCTACCGGTCTGCTTGTCATCAAATGATTGGCTTAGGAATGCGACAAAAACAAAACAATATCCATGAATTCAAGTCTCCATGGGGTGACTAATAGATCGGGGGAAAAAAAGTCATTTTGGGGGTGAACTATCCCTTTAAGGCGCTCTATGTATGGATTCATGTCTGGACTGGAGAAGAGTCCCAGAACAGTATTATTGAGGATATAGTCAATCCTGGGAAGAGCTGTCTCCGGTACTCGTCCAGGCTGCGTAAACACTGGAGAGTTGGCCTCTTTGTCTGATTCTATGTTTTTTTAATGTTTTTTTTATTTATTTGTTGTCAGTGGTGTAAAGTAACTTACTAGAAGTAACTTACTAAAGTACATTTACTTAAGTACTGTACTTAAGTACATTTTTGAGGTATTTGTACTTTACTTGAGTATTTCCAATTTCCAATACTTTTACTTCTACTCCACTATATCTCGGATCCAAATATTGTACTTTTACTCCACTACAATTATTTGAAAACTTTAGTTACTAATTACTTTGCAGATATAAATGATTATATTATAAAAGATACATTACCCACTTTAGCCCTATTTTATACATAGGCTATTTGAAAATAGCCGATCTACAAGCTCACAACGCGTCGCATCGCGACGCGTTGTGAGCTTGTAGATCTGCTATTTTCAAACATTTTAGTACTTTTACTTTTGGTACTTTAAGTACATTTTGATACTAATACTTTTGTACTTTTACTCAAGTCAATTTTGAATTCCGGACTTTGACTTGTAACAGAGTAGTTCTTCATTGCAGTATTGATACTTTTACTTAAGTAAACATTTTTAGTACTTTTTCCACCACTGTTTGTTGTGTTATATGTACTCTATGGACCCCCTGTGTGTCTGGAATAAAGTTTTGAATTGAATGGAATTAATGTAAATGTTCCAGTGTTGAATGCCAAAGAAACACAATGAGGTTTGTTAACCTGGTCCAGGCAGTGGTTTCGGAGATAGACCAGCGCTCTGAGGATGCTGGGAGGGAGGGGGTCTCCTGTCCTCTGAGCGCTCACCAGCAGGGGGACCCCAAACACCCTGCGACCTTTCACCTCTGACCCCTTCACCTTCCTCGGAGACTTGGGCACCGTCCTGACGAGGGGGGAGAGAGAGAGAGAGAGAGAGAGAGAGAGAGAGTAGAGAGTATTCATGTGTTGGTAACTTATTGCCACAATGCTACTATAGCAGTAACCAGTGGTGGACAGTAACAAAGTACAGTACTTTGAAAAATAAAAACATATCACTATCTGTACTTTACTTCAGTATTTGCATTTTTGGATACTTCTGTCTTCCACAAAGTATTGTGAAAGTCATATTGTACTTTTGACTCCACCACATTTCAAGGAGGGTATGTAGCAACTCATAATGTAATAATGGGTAAAACAAGTGGTCTACATTAGGAATGAACCACTTGAGCCCTTTTTTTCAAACATAGTGAAAAATGGTAGATCTACAAGCTCTACCACATGGATACCCCACTTTGAGAACCACTAGTTTAGACTTCATAATCCCCTCCAGCCGACGGCAATAACCCCCCCCCCCCCCCAAAAAAAAAACTATAATTGTTCGTACCAGGTAGCTACAATACCAGATAATACAAGCTCACAATGCATCGCACCTTAACTGCTATTTTTAGGACATTTTGAAAGTCAGCCTTCATCCTGTCTGTCTGTCTATCTGTCTATCTGTCTGTCTGTCTGTCTGTCTGTCTGTCTGTCTGTCTGTCTGTCTCTTTCTCTCTGTAGGTGAGTTCCTCTGGGAGCCTCCAGGGGGTAACGCCGAACTCTCTCCGTCTTTCAACAGAAGACACATTATTGCAGTTGTTGTGTTTCTCAACACTGATACATAATAGATGAACTTATAAAAGACAATTTCACCCTGTTGCACCTTCTCCCTACTCCCCTAACGCACAAACACACGCAAGCGGGCATGTACGCACGCACGCACGCGCGCGCGCACATATGCACGCACACTCGTTGGTATCACTGTACTTTTTAGGATGCCGTCTTTTATAAATGCCATTTTCACCTGCCATGTTAACCTTAAAAACATTAACAGACATAATATAAAAAATAAAAATCTCTCACGCATCTCCAACCCTTAACCTCTAAATGTCTAATCCTAACCCCAACCTCAGTGTTTTCCTATGACTGTAAAATCCCAACTCTCCAAATATTTTTCAACCATAAATCAACTATTTCTCTTGTGAGGATGAAGGAGGAAGACTGTCCAACACACAGAAACAGACACACACACACACGCACGCACACACACACACACATGCACACGCACAGTCGCACACGCACACGCACACACACACACACACACACACACACACACACACACACACACACACACACACACACACACACACACACACATATTCTCGTCGTGCGGTAGTATAGATTAGGCATGTCTGTCTATCACTTTTCTACCTTTTGTTTCTATAGTGTTTAACCGTTTAAATAGTTTTTCCTAATGAAGTTGTTTTTATTTTGTTTCTGTAAAGCGACTTTGAGTACTTGTATGCATTATTAGTATTATTTATCTCCTCCCCCTTTCTCTCTCTCTCTCTCTCTCTCTCTCTCTCTCTCTCTCTCTCTCTCTCTCTCTCTCTCTCTCTCTCTCTCTCTCTCTCTCTCTCTCTCTCACACACACACACACACACACACACACACACACACACACCACACACACACACACACACACACACACACACACACACACACACAGGGGTCTCACCAGTTCCAGCCCTGCTTGCTGCTGGGGGAGTACTTGTCCATGAGGGAGGTGAGTTTGAGCAGAGACAGCTTCTGGAGGAGGTGCATTTGGGACACGGACAGGCCATCTATCCCGGGACGATGGGAGACGCCACACTCACTGGGGAGACTCGGCCTGTGGCAGGACAAAGACACAGTGAAGACAGGTAGGAATTCACAACATGTAAACAAGTGGCAGACAAAGGTGTATCCACAAAATACAGTCCTGGCGTTTTGACTTTAGACAAGGGTTAGATTTGCAGGGAGGGGATCCATGTCTCTGCTTTTGATATCCATCCTTCTGGTCCTTCATTCCTGTCCCTGCTTCAGACTGAATTTAATATAGGCTACATGCGTTTTCCTTTTGGGAAAGGTAGACTGTCTGATATGTTTGATATTTGCGTTTGATCACAATTCAACAACATTTTAAAAATAGTCAAATATTTTTTATTTGTCTTATCGTTGCTGTCGGGCAGAAATCAGCTAACTCCATTTTGACGCTTTTGCATTTTCTTTCCATAAATCAGTGCTATTGAACACCCTTTACATCTGTGTGTTGGTAAAAACATTATTGAACCAATTAATGAAAAGTATTAAAAAGCGTTTCTGACAAAACCAGCTAACTCCATTGGATCCTCAAACTTTCTGCTAAACCAGCTAACTCCATCAAAGTGGAGTTAGCTGGTTTTGCTGACTCCAGGCTCCACCCCCCTTTGACCTCCAACCTCATTGTGAGCTTGGAGGTCCATTCAGCTGTTCTTATCAATGATGAACAAAACCTCCTAACTCCACTTTTTGTTTTGTTTTTGTCATTTCCTGAAAAATGAACATTTTGAAGTTAGCTGGTTTCAGCCTGACAGCAGAGTTATACTCAGTTATCGGGGTGGCCAATAGACTGGAGTCTCGCCATTTTTGATAGCAGGGTATCCCATTATCTCTGACAGAGTAGTGTGTTTGCGTCTCACCTTCTCTCGGGCTGCAGGGGTGACAGGGCGGTCCCTTCCTCCTCTTCCTCTGGACACTGGACCTCCAGGTGGATGTGGGACGGGGAGGAGGGGCGCTGCGGGGAGGACCGCTGGGCGGGGGAGGCCCTGGAGGAAGAGGAAGGCGACGAGGAGGAGGGGGAGTCGTCGGAAAGGTCCTGGGACCAGGAGGACACCAGGAGGCTGATCCTCTCCATGACGCTGTCCAGAGCGGAGAACATGTCCCCCTCGTCCAGAAGACCACCCACCTGCTGGGACAGAGAGCCGGGGCGGATTCAGACTATGGTCATCGCAGCCATCGTACCCGGTCCGATGGCTGCGTACTCGGGTACGGAACGCTGCAATGTGAAGCCATCCGTACCAACAAAAGGAAGTGGACAGCTAATCATATATCATATATATTTTATAATGACATATTCTTTTAGCTGGGTTACACCTTCTCATATAGTTCTACTTGAATGTTGACAAGAAATAATAATCCTGCTAGTGTTTGAGTAGCGTGAGCCGTGAAAAAAACATAAACAAAAAACACATGTGTAGCGAACGCTGCCGCTAGGATAAAGATTCCAAGGATTAGTCTGTGACGTCACTGCTAAGATGCCAAGGATGCGTCAGTGACGTCACTGTCATATGATAATTACAGACGACGTTACATTTCGAGGTTTCAAAGACCAGCGCACACACTGCTTTGATTGTGTATTGTTGTTCTGTTATTATTATAACTCAAGACAACGGCAGGAACACAGTCAAACTTTATTATTCACACTAAATTCTGTGAATGACATTCTCTACCTCCTAAAGCCCCACAGTCCACAGCGCCCCCATGAGGCACATAAGTACCATTACTGTTGAATGAAGTGTACTCGGGTACGGAAGAATCTTGGCCAATGTGAATGCTGCCCAGCTAAGGCAATCACACTCGGGAACGGTTTGAATCAATCGGACCTGTCTGAATCCGCAGATGTTACACTTATAAATCATCTAAACCACTGTTTCCCAAACACTGGTTTGGGGCCCATTTTCGGGTCACAGACCAATTTTTATGGGTTGCGAGTAAATAGCCCTTTTTTAATTAAAAAAAAAAATCTCAGACTCACCCTCTCCTCTCCTTCTGGCTCCTTCCCCTCACCTCGTGCCACGAACAGACAACTTGGGCGCTCGTCCGGCACGTTGTCGTAGATACTGGCGCGGTGATCCGCCTCTCCTTCTGCTCCGGCTCCGCCCCCAGCCCCGCCCACATCGTCATCACCGGCGGCGTCAGGGTGTGGGGCCTGCTGCTGCCGGACTACGCCGCTGCGGCTGCAGCCCTGTCGCCCGCGGTAACCGTGGAAGCTGCCCGTCCGCCAGTTGACGGAGGAGGCAGAGGAGGAGTCGATGCCGGGCAGTGTTGGGCTCGTTACTAAAAAAATGTAATATATTACTCGTTACTCAATACTCTTTTCAAAGGTGATATTACTCCCTGCCAAAAGTAACTTTTGGTTAAATGTGTACCCTCATCCGAGTTAAATTAACCACTTATACTTAGTAAATCGGACTTGAGTTGGCTCAGTACTTGGACCGCTTTTTTCCCTCGACACCAAATCTCTACAGGTGAACATGTAGATCAGCTGTTTTTGGCAAATATTTCCCCCTCAGAATGTGGATGCTGGGGTTCATGTGGTTAATACTATCTTAGACTGAGATCAAATGGATTTACATCCCTTCTGGATACGGAAAATAATTGTAACAAAATGGTAACAAATTACTTTTGGGAGAAAAGTAACTGAAATATTATTACTCAGAACGTTATTAGCTATGCTACTCGTTACTGGGAAAAAATATATTACTTTTTTCCCCATTACTTACCAACACCGACGCCGGGGTGCAGCGGGGGGAGGGGGAGGGGCGTCTGGCGGGAGAGGGAGGAGGGGAACGTCCCCGGTTTGTGTCCCCGGGGAACGTGGAACAGCGGTCTGTCATGGCCGCTGTTGTTGCTGTTGTTTTTGTTGCCGTTGCTGCTGCTGATCTGGGGTCTTTGGTCCTGCAGGGGAAAATATGTGTATTAGACTAGGGTTGGGGTCCGGGAACCAGAGGAATCTCGGTTTTATCACACTGTCAGAGCTGCATGTGGACTTCACGTCTGCTATACACGAATCCACGGAGCGCTGCCCTGCGCGCAGCCATTGCTGCGGTGTCAACGCTCCGCGAACGCGACACCGCAGCAATGGCCGCCTACAGGCAGCTACAGGCAGCGCGTCTGTGGATTCGTCTATACAATTAAAATACCGGTGGTTCTCAAACTTTCTAATTTTAAGGACCACCATAACTCAGAGAGCGTACAAATGGAACCAAATGGACCCTCACGGGTCAATTTGGTTCCATTTGTACACTCTCAGAGTTACAGACCTGTAGGGGTTCATTTTGAACCCCCTGGACCTCACTTTGAGAACCACTCGCTGCTGTCCGGCAGAAACCAGCTAACTCCATTTTTCCGCTCTTGCATTTTTTTCCACAAATCAGGGCCATTGAACACCCTTTACGTCTGTGTGTTGATTAAAAAAAATATTGAACCAATGAAAAGTATTAAAAAGCACTTCTCACAAAAACAGCTAGCCCCATTGGATCCTCAAACTTTCTGCTAAACCAGCTAACTCCACCAAAGGAGGGTGGAGTTAGCTGGTTTAGCTGACTCCAGGCTCCACCCCCTTTTGACCTCCCAACCTCATTGTGAGCTTGGAGGTCCTTTCAGCTGTTCTTATCAATGATGAACAAAACCTCCTAACTCCACTTTTTGATTTGTTTTTGTATTTTCCTGAAAAATGAACATTTTGGAGTTAGCTGGTTGCTGCCGGACAGCAAAGATATATATGCAATACCCTATGTATGATTTAATAAGGGTTTATTAAAGAAAAAGGAAAAATTAATTTGGCCGAACATTATACTGTTCTATTTTTAAATATAGGAATCGTTAAAGGGATTCGTCAAGGAATCAGACCTTTAAGAGGGAATCATAAAGGGATCGTTAAAATCCTAAAGGATTCCAACCCTATTATAGACCAGTTATTTGCTTACAAACATTGATGTGGATGTCGTGTTCACAAAAGTCTCGTCTGAGGCTCGTGAGGTGGTACCGAGCCATCCGATAATACACATTTGATTGATTGATTGATTGATTGATTGATTGATATTTTTTTTTATCTCTGGGACAATTCTACAAAAAAAATCCTCAGTGTAAATTTAACTCAGAGTGTACAAATGGAACCAAATGGACTTGTCGGCAGTGGCTCAGACGGTAGAGTATAGGTTCCCTATACCCTGTGTTACCGTCGAAGTGTCCTTGAGCAAGACACCGAACCCCTAACTGCTCCCGATGAGCAGGTTTGTGCCTTGCATGTAATTGTACATTGTACAGCGCTTTGGATAAATGCGCTATTAAACATGTACCATTTACTATGCATGTCCATTTGTACACTCTCAGAGTTACACACCCGTTTGGACCCCTGGTGGTCCGTGGACCCCACATTGTGAACCAGAGGTTTAGAAGTTAACGAGCTAATGAGTTTAATGACCTGCTCTCATTCTTTGGTGTTTTCCTTTGGTGTGTGTTTTTCACACTTTTGTGTGTGTTTTTCACACTTTTGTGGCCAGTAATTATAAGACGCCTTGAATAAATGAGCCAACAAGGTCATTTTCACTGGTAAACAAAGCTAAATATTTGGAGAGCAAAGTAATGTTGTTGAGCTCAATGGAAAGCATGCTAATAAACCTGTTGTATACTGTGTAAACAAGCCTGCCAAACACTCTGTTATGCTGTGTTTAATTACAGGCAGTGGTGAACAAAGTATATACTCGAGTCAATATACTCAAGTATTCAAAAGTATACATTATGACGTACATTTTCTTTTTTTCATATATCAATGTATTGCTGTATTGAAATTTAGAACATAAAAAAGAGGGGGGAAAAGAAAACATTTAAAAAATAGTGAGAATAGCAGATTTACAAGGTTACAAGACGTCACGGCCTGACACGTGAGTTTGTAGATCAGCTATTTTATTTTTATTTTTTTGAGGGTAAAGCCCTACTAAAGAAAAGTTCATTGATAATATATTTTTGTAAGTTTTAAGAAATGTAGTGGAGTCAAAAGTACAATATTTCTATGAAATGTAGTGGAGTAGAGTTTAAGTCATGAGCTTGATTTGATTTATTTTAGAATCAGAAAATCTACTTTACTACAATACTCTAAGTAAATGTACTTAGTTACTGTCCACCACTGTTAACTGGTGTTAAACAATGTTGTTTCAGGATATACCATTTGCCTAATTCTCTCGCTCTCTCTTGTAATAAAGGTGTGATAGTTTGTGGGTTAAACAAATACATTATTGTATTCTGATAGTAATCATAGAGTGATTGTTCAGTAACAGGGTTCTCCCCATCTCTACGGCTACAGTAAGTAGAAAATACAATTTCATGGGACACCAATTTCATCCAGTCAGGAAAGAGAATTCATCAGCTTCAAATTTATGGGTTTCCAATTTTGTCTGCTCACGCACCTGTTTGTCGACTAACCATTTAAAATAGTGTTTAGTTTGACAAGTGGTAGCCTCGATCTCCAGGCTTTTATTGTTTAGTTTTGCTAAAAAATAAAAGCCTGGCCCAGCGCGTCGGTGTACTCGGTATGAGGAAGTGTTTCACTTCCCAACCAACCAGAGTGCAGTGGGCGTCGCTCGTAATGTTGTGTTAACGGGGCGGGGGTTGACGGACAGATCGGTGAACCAATGGGATCAGGCCCAATCTCTCGCCGGCTCTATACACCCGCCCCTCTATACACGAAATCAGGAGCGTTGGGGCAGTCTAGACAAGTGGGTAAAACATGAGGAAACCCTAATGGCAGCAGACAACTTTCCACCTGCTAGAGCAGTGGTTCTCAAGCTTTTCAGGCCGCGACCCCCCAAAATAATCATATTTGAACTGGGGACCCTCCAATATAATTATATTTGAACTGGGGACCCCCCCCACCCTGACAAGCACTTGGAATTGTAGGAGTTGAGGCATTACATTTAGTTTGACTCGGTTCCACAGATACATATTGTGAAAACAGCCGATCTACAAGCTCACAACGCCTCGCATCGGCTATTTTCACAATATTTATATGATTTGACAATTTGACCAATGTTTGACCAGTTTTTATAGTATAGTTTGTTGATTACTTTTGATGCAGTGATGGTCTTTTTTTATTTATTTATTTATTTTTGTATTAAAAAGATCTTACTGGTCCTTAAATTGTCACTTCACTGTCATCTGGGGACCCCCCCCCCCTAAAAAAAAAATCATGTGGGGAACCCCCTGGGGATCCCGACCCACTGGTTGAGAACCACTGATTTAAAGGAGCACAGGGTTTCAGTTCATGAAGCGATTGTGGTTCTGATGGTAGTACCTACCACCAGCGTGTGTCTGTGAAGCTCCAGTCCCTTGTTCGCCGGGTCGTTCTGGGCGGTTCCTCCGCTGCCGACGCCGCTACCGGTGCGTTTAACCGACCTCCGCACCCGGGTGACGGGGCTGGGAGTGCTGACGGTGCTGCTGCTCTCCGATGGACTGGTACTGCTGGCGTTACTGCTGCTGGTGCTGGCAGCGTGCGGAGAGGAGGGGGTGGAGGACTCCTGGCTGTCCGGTCGACCATGTAGCCTGGAGGGACAGCGTGCAGGGCAGGTCAATTAGCCCAAGATATATCGAAGCCGATATTTAGAACCAATAATTGACTTATAACCGGATAACCGAGAAGCAAAGTTCTTGTACGCCATAATGTGGAATTAACCACCAAAACCCATTAAAGATCTCGATTCCCTAACCAAACTCAAAACTAAAATAAAGGATGGTTGACCTCGAAATACAAGTGAGCATAGTTGGGGGCGGCCATAGCTGAGTGGTTAGTGAGCCCGCCTAGGGAGCCAGAGGCCCTGGTTGCCCAGAGGCCCTGGTTGCCCCATGTACGATTCCAGGCCACGCCAGCATATGTGTCGATGAAATGAAATCTGTCCCTGAGCAAGACTCTTAACCCCTAATTGCTCACAGGCCCTCATTGGAAACAAGCCCACAAGGACTTTCATCAACGTCCTGTTAAAAGGAATTAACTCCTTGAACACATTGGTAGTAGAACCCCCCCTTCTCTGTAAATATACCTTTTGATGCTACTGAGTTTTCTACTAATTTGTATTGTATTGTATTGTATTACTGATGAATTGAGTACAATGGACCACAATGGAGGCCCCTGGAGCTTTTTGTGTTATCCTTTTAGCATAACCTTTGACTGTACTACCTGTGTACTGCTAACAATCCTGCTAATAAAGTCAATCGATCAATCAAACCAAAGTGTCATTTTGATTGTAAGTGGTTTAACAGTCTCCTGACCTCCTCAGTCTCTCGTCCGTCTCCATGTGGCTCTCCTCCAGCAGCACCGGTCCACTTATCACCAGCCTGGTGGTCCCGCCGCCCGCCCCGGGGGGACCCCTGCTACCCATGCCCCGGCGCTGGGCGCCCCCTGCAGGGCGGGGGAGGGGAGCGCGCTCGACGTGCCCCTGAGTCTCAGCCTCTCCATCTTCCTCAGCAGGCTGTGGCCCTTCTTCCTGGGGGGCTTGTCCGGGAAGCAAGCGCTCGGCCTCGGAGCTCTGGCTGGAGGAGCCCACGCTGGAGCCCGGGGAGGGGGGCTCTTCCCCGAACGACGTGTCCAGGACGGAGCCTTGTTGTTGCCGGCGCAACTCCTTGAAGACCTCCTGGTCGTCTGCGCTGGCGCTGAGGAGAGGAGATGAGAGGTGATGTTTAAGATTATATTTTTTTTAACCAGGTGCAGTGGTCTAGTACTGTGGTTCTCAACCTTTTCAGGCTGAGATCCCCCCCCAAAATAATCAGATTTTGACTGGGGACCCTGACACCCCACCCCGACAAGCACTTGGAATTGAGGCATAATATTTAGTTTGACTCGGTTGCACAGATAAATATTGTGAAAGTAGCAGATCTACAAGCTCACAACGCCTCACATTGCAAGGCGTTGTAGATCTGCTATTTTCAAAATGTTTGCCCTCTTTCTTATACAATTTGTCAATTTGGCCAACATTTTTTTTTTTAGGTATTAAAAATGTCCCGACCCACAGGTTGAGAACCACTGGTCTAGTAAAAACACTGCAGGGTGATGGGGCTTTTGCTTTTGCAGCCCCAACCCTGTGAAATGCACTCCCCAATACTCTCAGAGAAGACCCCCACCCTCCAAACCTTCAAAACTGCTCTCAAAACCCACCTCTTCAATATGGCTTTCCCCAGCTAACTGCACACCCCACTGTCTCATCATTCCACTGTATTTATTGATTTCATTCCTAGTCTTACCCATTTCTTAGTAAAAAAAAATCCTATACATTTGTTGTATCTAAAGCGTCTTTGGGTACTTAGCTATATAAACTTTTATATTATTATTATTATTATTACCCTTATTATTATTATTATTATTATTATTATTATTATTATTATTATTATTATTATTAAACTCAATATTGATCGATTTGTTTTTTTATCAGACACTGTTAAAAGACACAAAAAATACTTAAAATAAACATAATACACTTAAAATAAGAAATAAGAAATATAAAAATATGAAAACAAATAAGTAAACTCAACAGAGAGGAGCACATGAATAAAAAAATAATAAATCACCCAAAGCTGCTGCTACTGGTGTCGGGGCCCCTGTGCGTCCGCCTGGGCCCCTCACGGTCCGGTGGCCCTCGCTGTCCGTGCTGCTGGTGCTGTGCAGCGAGCAGGCGTCACATGACGAGGGGGCGGGGTCACGCCGTCCCACCAGGCTGTCAGGGGCGGAGTCAGCGGGGAGGAAGTCCAAGCAGGAGGGAGTGACGTTATCTCCCTCCAACTGGAGGAGTGGGGGGGGGGGGGGGGGGGGGGGGGGGTCGATTGAATCATTGTTGAGAGAAAAATTAGTCAAGTAAGTTTTGAGCAATTTTAGCGATGCTTCATGTAATTTCTTAAATTATTACTACAAAAAAGCACATTATGTCAGTGGTTTTCAAACAAAGGGGCACAGGATTCATAGTGAAAATAGACAATCTCACAATCTCACCGCACATGCATTTACATTTTTTTAGCCTATAATGACATGCCCGGAATAGAGATGTCAGGTTAAAGTGGTTAAAATATATAGTGTATAGAATTTAGGGTAGCCTATAGAATATTGAGTGCACACAAAGTACCGATATTATAAGTTAACTATAACATTTTGTAGTTGTATACATTGCAATAGTAATTGTGTAAGTAAGTAAGTAACACTCTTAACCCCAAGGCCACTGAGCTTCTATAAGTTATAAGTAATAATAGTAATAATGTGTGGTTGTCACATAATCCTATGACACACCTAGACTTATACTCAAAGCACGTACGCACACAACCATCAGCCACTGACAGGAGTCATTTTTTAAGTAGCCTACGTTTGGAAACATATTGACCCTGTTTGAGTAACTTGTAAAGGACATAATGCACATTAAACTGTACCTCCAGACGTGTCCAGTGGCGTGTGCGCGTGTCATAGCGCCACCTAGGGCTGATGCAGCACGTCTCTTCATCCACCTGCTCCTGTGCCTGATGAGGAAGAGGAGGTTTACCTACAAACTTGTGTATTGTCTCCCGCAATGTTCAAATGCTTCCGTCATACAGTCTGGAGCACGGCAGCTCTGAAAATGTCCCCTGGCGTGAAATGATACCCCCCCCCCCTCCCTCGTTTTGTCTTTGCAGTCGTGTAAATGTGTCCTACTGGAAATCAAATTAGTCGAAGCATATATGGCTTGCTGCTTATCACAAATGGGAATTTTTACGTTTTAAGGATATCGTATTTGAAAATATATTTTCAACGGAAATGACGACAGATGACAGCTTGGGCTTTCGGGGGGTGTAGTTCCAGCCTGTATTTAGCATTCAGAGATTGTGGAATTGTTCTTTCCCATATGGCTGCTGTGCATACAGCTTATTGGAGCTCTGTCACTGGGATATATATAATATATATATGTGTTTTGTGTGTGTGTGTGTGGGACCCCCTGCGGTGCGAGGGAGGGTCCGTCGTCACGGAGCTTTACGCCGCTCATTCTCCACTCACCCTGCGCTTTGATCTGCCCAGCTCCACTCTCATCTCCACACACTTGTTTAATGTGCTTATTCTCCTGTATGGAGAGAGGAGAGGAGAGGAGAGGAGAGGGAGAGGGAGAGGAGGAGAGGGAGGAGAGGAGAGGAGAGGAGAGGAGAGAGGAGAGGAGAGGAGAGAGAGAGAGAGAGGAGGGAGGAGAGAGGGGAGGAGAGGTAGAGATGTTACAGTGCAGTGATCTAGAAATAACTCACTAATGTTGTCATCTTGTCATACAGCTGTTATGTGCTGAGCAGATAGAGACACATTGCCGTGTCCTACTTATGAACCCTCATGCATACACTGACGCACGCACGCACGCACGCACGCACAGCACGCACGCAAGCACG
>NC_137609.1:49303394-49320894 GCF_963280865.1 Gymnoscopelus braueri | reverse complement strand
ATAAACAAATAAAGTAATAAAGTAATTGTGAGCTTGGAGGTCCATTCAGCTGTTCTTATCAATGATGAACAAAACCTCCTAACTCCACTTTTTGTTTAGTTTTTGTCATTTCCTGAAAAATGAACATTTTGAAGTTAGCTGGTTTCAGCCTGACAGCAGAGTTATACTCAGTTATCGGGGTGGCCAATAGACTGGAGTCTCGCCATTTTTGATAGCAGGGTTAGGGTATCCCATTATCTCTGACAGAGTAGTGTGTTTGCGTCTCACCTTCTCTCGGGCTGCAGGGGTGACAGGGCGGTCCCCTCCTCCTCTTCCTCTGGACACTGGACCTCCAGGTGGATGTGGGACGGGGAGGAGGGGCGGTGCGGGGAGGATCGCTGGGCGGGGGAGGCCCTGGAGGAAGAGGAAGGCGACGAGGAGGAGGGGGAGTCGTCGGAAAGGTCCTGGGACCAGGAGGACACCAGGAGGCTGATCCTCTCCATGACGCTGTCCAGAGCGGAGAACATGTCCCCCTCGTCCAGAAGACCACCCACCTGCTGGGACAGAGAGCCGGGGCGGATTCAGACTATGGTCCCGGGTGCGCACCCCGGACCACTTGGCAGATGTTGTGATAGTGTGAACGTTGCGTACCGTTATCACCATACCGTACCCGGGACCGCCTGGGGAGGTAGTCCCGGGTCCGATGGCTGCGTACTCGGGTACGGAACGCTGCAATGTGAAGCCATCCGTACCGACAGAAGGAAGTGGACAGCTAATCATATATCATTTATATATTTTATAATGACACATTCTTTTAGCTGGGTTACACCTTCTCATATAGTTCTACTTGAATGTTGACAAGAAATAATAATCCCGCTAGTGTTTGAGTAGCGCGATGCAGTGAAAAAAACATAAACAAAAAACACATGTGTAGCGAACGCTGCCGCTAGGATAAAGATACCAAGGATTAGTCTGTGACGTCACTGCTAAGATGCCAAGGATGCGTCAGTGACGTCACTGTCATATGATAATTACAGACGACGTTACATTTAGAGGTTTCAAAGACCAGCGCACACACTGCTTTGGTTGTGTATTGTTATTCAGTTATTATTATAACTCAAGACAACGGCAGGAACACAGTCAAACTTTATTATTCACACTAAATTCTGTGAATGACATTCTCTACCTCCTAAAGCCCCACAGTCCACAGCGCCCCCATGAGGCACATAAGTACCCTTACTGTTGAATGAAGTGTATTGCGCCATTCGTGGCACTGTGGCGGACAAGCACCTCTGTGATTATTCATGTCTAGGGACCCACTGACTCAATTCAAGTGAGAAATTCCCCCAACACCAAATTGCGAACAGGTCTACAGGCCAGGTACTGGATTAACTTGGGTACGGAAGAATCTTGGCCAATGTGAATGCTGCCCAGCTGGGAGAAGGCAATCATACTTGGGAACGGTTCGAATCAATCGGACCCGTCTGAATCCGCAGATGTTACACTTATAAATCATCTAAACCACTGTTTCCCAAACACTGGTTCGGGGCCCATTTTCGGGTCACAGACCAATTTTTATGGGTTGCGAGTAAATAGCCCCTTTTCAATAAAAAAAAAAAGTCTCAGACTCACCCTCTCCTCTCCTTCTGGCTCCTTCCCCTCACCTCGTGCCACGAACAGACAACTTGGGCGCTCGTCCGGCACGTTGTCGTAGATACTGGCGCGGTGATCCGCCTCTCCTTCTGCTCCGGCTCCGCCCCCAGCCCCGCCCACATCGTCATCACCGGCGGCGTCAGGGTGTGTGGCCTGCTGCTGCCGGACTGCGCCGCTGCGGCTGCAGCCCTGTCGCCCGCGGTAACCGTGGAAGCTGCCCGTCCGCCAGTTGACGGAGGAGGCAGAGGAGGAGTCGATGCCGGGCAGTGTTGGGCTCGTTACTAAAAAAATATAATATATTACTCGTTACTCAATACTCTTTTCAAAGGTAATATTACTCCCTGCCAAAAGTAACTTTTGGTTAAATGTGTACCCTCATCCGAGTTAAATTAACCACTTATACTTAGTAAATCGGACTTGAGTTGGCTCAGTACTTGGACCGCTTTTTTCCCTAGAGACAAAATCTCTACAGGTGAACATGTAGATCAGCTGTTTTTGGCAAATATTTCCCCCTCAGAATGTGGATGCTGGGGTTCATGTGGTTAATACTATCTTAGACTGAGATCAAATGGATTTACATCCCTTCTGGATACGGAAAATAATTGTAACAAAATGGTAACAAATTACTTTTGGGAGAAAAGTAACTCAAAACGTTATTAGCTATGCTACTCGTTACTGGGAAAAATCATATTACTTTTTTCCCCATTACTTACCAACACCGACGCCGGGGTGCAGCGGGGGGAGGGGGAGGGGCGTCTGGCGGGAGAGGGAGGAGGGGAACGTCCCCGGTTTGTGTCCCCGGGGAACGTGGAACAGCAGTCTGTCATGGCCGCCGTTGTTGCTGTTGTTCTTGTTGCCGTTGTTGCTGCTG
This sequence comes from Gymnoscopelus braueri, assembly GCF_963280865.1. Classification (NCBI taxonomy): domain Eukaryota; kingdom Metazoa; phylum Chordata; class Actinopteri; order Myctophiformes; family Myctophidae; genus Gymnoscopelus; species Gymnoscopelus braueri. The sequence continues at coordinate 49,318,391 of NC_137609.1, read as the reverse complement.
ATCTGGGGTCTTTGGTCCTGCAGGGGAAAATATGTGTATTAGACTAGGGTCGGGGTCCGGGAACCAGAGGAATCTCGGTTTTATCACACTGTCAGAGCTGCATGTGGACTTCACGTCTGCTATACAATTAAAATACCGGTGGTTCTCAAACTTTCTAATTTTAACACATTGACTGCCAGAGTTTATTCATAATGTACTCACCCCTGTGCCAGCAATTTGCGTGTTTTTAAATTTTTAAATTTTGTAATATTTCATTCAAATAAATTCTCTGATTGTGGTGTTAAGCACATACGACAGTTCCACCAGTAGAGAGCAGCAAATCCACACATTGATCACCTCGCTCGCCCCCTCCCAAACAGGCCCACGTCATATCCTGTCATTCACCGGATGTTATGTTTTCGACAATCCCTGATCCGCTGATTGGCCTGAAAACGATGTGATACACTACGACGATGACTGTTAGTCACCCGGACCAAAGAAAATAGAAGTTGAGCTGTCCGTTCGTTTTTTATACCGTGTGAAAAACTGTGTTTTTCCCTATTCTGGCCGAAAATGACCGGAGAAAAACAATGTGACCCGGAAATGATTTTTTTTTTTTACATCCGGCTCCGGGTGAGTGTGACGTAAGTGGAAAACGAAAGTGCTGATGAGAAATAAACAGAGCCGTGCGATCACAGATTAAACAATGAAAATTCAAAAGAACGCATCAATGCGTTCTTTTGAATTGCTGGCATTCAAGCGATGGATTTGAAAGAACGCATCGATGCGATCTTGGCAATCAATGTGTTAAGGACCACCATAACTCAGAGAGCGTACAAATGGAACCAAATGGACCCTCACGGGTCCATTTGGTTCCATTTGTACACTCTCAGAGTTACAGACCTGTAGGGGTTCATTTTGAACCCCCTGGACCTCACTTTGAGAACCACTCGCTGCTGTCCGGCAGAAACCAGCTAACACCATTTTTCCGCTTTTGCATTTTTTTCCATAAATCAGGGCCATTGAACACCCTTTACGTCTGTGTGTTGATTAAAAAAAATATTGAACCAATGAAAAGTATTAAAAAGCACTTCTGACAAAACCAGCTAACCCCATTGGATCCTCAAACTTTCTGCTAAACCAGCTAACTCCACCAAAGGAGGGTGGAGTTAGCTGGTTTAGCTGACTCCAGGCTCCACCCCCTTTTGACCTCCCAACCTCATTGTGAGCTTGGAGGTCCTTTCAGCTGTTCTTATCAATGATGAACAAAACCTCCTAACTCCACTTTTTGATTTGTTTTTGTATTTTCCTGAAAAATTAACATTTTGGAGTTAGCTGGTTGCTGCCGGACAGCAAAGATATATATGCAATACCATATGTATGATTTAATTAGTGTTTATTAAAAAAAAGGAAAAATAAATTTGGCCGAACATTATACTGTTCTATTTTTAAATATAGGAATCGTTAAAGGGATTTGTCAAGGAATCAGACCTTTAAGAGGGAATCTTAAAGGGATCGTTAAAATCCTAAAGGATTCCAACCCTATTATAGACCAGTTATTTGCTTACAAACATTGATGTGGATGTCGTGTTCACAAAAGTCTCGTCTGAGGCTCGTGAGGTGGTACCGAGCCATCCGATAATACACATTTGATTGATTGATTGATTGATTGATTGATTGATTGATATTTTTGGGCGGTGAAACCGCCCCTATAAGTGAGGTTTGGATATTTGTACAACAAATCCTGCGCTGTGATTGGCCAAAAATGTACCCCGCCTAACCCTGCACCGTGATTGGCCAATCACAGTCTATTCAGGACTGTGATTGGCCAGTGTCACATGACACATGTGCATAGCCCTATATAAGAAACCATAACTTAAAAAAAAACATAAATTTGTTTTTTTTAAGTTATGGTTTCTTCCATCATAAAGAGTGTTTCAATAAATGTATTTATTTTTTGTACATGATTGGTTGACTCCATTCAGTATTGTGATTAGCTAGCAAGACACCGCCCACTTCACACAGGGTGTGATTTTTTTTTATCTCTGGGACAATTCTACAAAAAAATCCTCAGTGTAAATTTAACTCAGAGTGTACAAATGGAACCAAATGGACTTGTCGGCAGTGGCTCAGACGGTAGAGCAGCCGTTTGGGAATCCCAAGGTTCCCTGTACCCTGTGTTACCGTCGAAGTGTCCTTGAGCAAGACACCGAACCCCCTAACTGCTCCCGATGAGCAGGTTTGTGCCTTGCATGGTTTCCTCTGCTGTCCGTGTGTGAATGTAATGCACATTGTACAGCGCTTTGGATAAATGCGCTATTATACATGTACCATTTACTATGCATGTCCATTTGTACACTCTCAGAATTACCCGTTTGGACCCCTGGTGGTCCGTGGACCCCACATTGTGAACCAGAGGTTTAGAAGTTAACGAGCGAATGAGTTTAATGACCTGCTCTCATTCTTTGGTGTTTTTCTTGTGTGTTTGTTTTTCACACTTTTGTGGCCAGTAATTATAAGACGCCTTGAATAAATGAGCCAACAAGGTCATTTTCACTGGTAAACAAAGCTAAATATTTGGAGAGCAAAGTAATGTTGTTGAGCTCAATGGAAAGCATGCTAATAAACCTGTTGTATACTGTGTAAACAAGCCTGCCAAACACTCTGTTATGCTGTGTTTAATTACAGGCAGTGGTGGTGAACAAAGTATATACTCGAGTCAATATACTCAAGTATTCAAAAGTATACATTATGACGTACATTTTATTTTTTCATATATCAATGTATTGCTGTATTGAAATTTAGAATATAAAAAAGAGGGGAAAAAAGAAAACATTTAAAAAATAGTGAGAATAGCAGATTTACAAGGTTACAAGACGTCACGGCCTGACACGTGAGTTTGTAGATCAGCTATTTTCTTTTTTTCTTTTTTGAGGGTAAAGCCCTACTAAAGAAAAGTTCATTGATAATATATTTTTGTAAGTTTTAAGAAATGTAGTGGAGTCAAAAGTACAATATTTCTATGAAATGTAGTGGAGTTTAAGTCATGAGCTTGATTTGATTTATTTTAGAATCAGAAAATCTACTTTACTACAATACTCTAAGTAAATGTACTTAGTTACTGTCCACCACTGTTAACTGGTGTTAAACAATGTTGTTTCAGGATATACCATTTGCCTAATTCTCTCGCTCTCTCTTGTAATAAAGGTGTGATAGTTTGTGGGTTAAACAAATACATAATGGTATTCTGATAGTAATCATAGAGTGTTTGTTCAGTAACAGGGTTCTCCCCATCTCTACGGCTACAGTAAGTAGAAAATACAATTTCATGGGACACCAATTTCATCCACTCAGGAAAGAGAATTCATCAGCTTCAAATTTATGGTTTTCCAATTTTGTCTGCTCACGCACCTGTTTGTCGACTAACCATTTAAAATAGTGTTTAGTTTGACAAGTGGGTAAAACATGAGGAAACCCTAATGGCAGCAGACAACTTTCCACCTGCTAGAGCAGTGGTTCTCAAGCTTTTCAGGCCGCGACCCCCCAAAATAATCATATTTGAACTGGGGACCCTCCAATATAATTATATTTGAACTGGGGACCCTCCAATATAATTATATTTGAACTGGGGACCCCCCCACCCTGACAAGCACTTGGAATTGTAGGAGTTGAGGCATTACATTTAGTTTGACTCGGTTCCACAGATACATATTGTGAAAACAGCCGATCTAGCTCACAACGCCTCGCATCGGCTATTTTCACAATATTTATATTATTTGACAATTTGACCAACGTTTGACCAGTTTCTATAGTATAGTTTGTTGATTCTTTTTGATGCAGTGATGGTCTTTTTTTATTTATTTATTTATTTTTGTATTAAAAAGATCTTACTGGTCCTTAAATTGTCACTTCACTGTCATCTGGGGACCCCCCCCCTAAAAAAAAATCATGTGGGGAACCCCCTGGGGATCCCGACCCACTGGTTGAGAACCACTGATTTAAAGGAGCACAGGGTTTCAGTTCATGAAGCGATTGTGGTTCTGATGGTAGTACCTACCACCAGCGTGTGTCTGTGAAGCTCCAGTCCCTTGTTCTCCGGGTCGTTCTGGGCGGTTCCTCCGGTGCCGACGCCGCTACCGGTGCGTTTAACCGACCTCCGCACCCGGGTGACGGGGCTGGGAGTGCTGACGGTGCTGCTGCTCTCCGATGGACTGGTACTGCTGGCGTTACTGCTGCTGGTGCTGGCAGCGTGCGGAGAGGAGGGGGTGGAGGACTCCTGGCTGTCCGGTCGACCGTGTAGCCTGGAGGGACAGCGTGCAGGGCAGGTCAATTAGCCCAAGATATATCGAAACCGATATTTAGAACCAATAATTGACTTATAACCGGATAACCGAGAAGCAAAGTTCTTGTACGCCATAATGTGGAATTAACTACCAAAACCCATTAAAGATCTCGATTCCCTAACCAAACTCAAAACTAAAATAAAGGATGGTTGACCTCGAAATACAAGTGAGCATAGTTGGGGGCGGCCATAGCTGAGTGGTTAGTGAGCCCGCCTAGGGAGCCAGAGGCCCTGGTTGCCCAGAGGCCCTGGTTGCCCCATGTACGATTCCAGGCCACGCCAGCATATGTGTCGATGAAATGAAATCTGTCCCTGAGCAAGACTCTTAACCCCTAATTGCTCACAGGCCCTCATTGGAAACAAGCCCACAAGGACTTTCATCAACGTCCTGTTAAAAGGAATTAACTCCTTGAACACATTGGTAGTAGAACCCCCCCTTCTCTGTAAATATACCTTTTGATGCCACTGAGTTTTCTACTAATTTGTATTGTATTGTATTGTATTACTGATGAATTGAGTACAATGGACCACAATGGAGGCCCCTGGAGCTTTTTGTGTTATCCTTTTAGCATAACCTTTGACTGTGCTACCTGTGTACTGCTAACAATCCTGCTAATAAAGTCAATCAATCAATCAAACCAAAGTGTCATTTTGATTGTAAGTGGTTTAACAGTCTCCTGACCTCCTCAGTCTCTCGTCTGTCTCCATGTGGCTCTCCTCCAGCAGCACCGGTCCACTTATCACCAGCCTGGTGGTCCCGCCGCCCGCCCCGGGGGGACCCCTGCTACCCATGCCCCCGGCGCTGGGCGCCCCCTGCAGGGCGGGGGAGGGGAGCGCGCTCGACGATGTGCCCCTGAGTCTCAACCTCTCCATCTTCCTCAGCAGGCTGTGGCCCTTCTTCCTGGGGGGCTTGTCCGGGAAGCAGCGCTCGGCCTCGGAGCTCTGGCTGGAGGAGCCCACGCTGGAGCCCGGGGAGGGGGGCTCTTCCCCGAACGACGTGTCCAGGGACGGAGCCTTGTTGTTGCCGGCGCAACTCCTGAAGACCTCCTGGTCGTCTGCGCTGGCGCTGAGGAGAGGAGATGAGAGGTGATGTTTAAGATTATAATTTTTTTAACCAGGTGCATGGTCTAGTACTGTGGTTCTCAACCTTTTCAGGCTGAGATCCCCCCCAAAATAATCAGATTTTGACTGGGGACCCTGACACCCCACCCCGACAAGCACTTGGAATTGAGACATAATATTTAGTTTGACTCGGTTGCACAGATAAATATTGTGGAAAGTAGCAGATCTACAAGCTCACACCGCCTCACATTGCAAGGCGTTGTGAGCTTGTAGATCTGCTATTTTCAAAATGTTTGCCTCTTTCTTATACAATCTGTCAATTTGGCCAACAGTTTTTCTTTAGGTATTAAAAATGTCCCGACCGACAGGTTGAGAGCCACTGGTCTAGTAAAAACACTGCAGGGTGATGGGGCTTTTGCTTTTGCAGCCCCAACCCTGTGAAATGCACTCCCCAATACTCTCAGAGAAGACCCCCACCCTCCAAACCTTCAAAACTGCTCTCAAAACCCACCCCTTCAATATGGCTTTCCCCCAGCTAACTGCACACCCCCACTGTCTCATCATTCCACTGTATTTATTGATTTCATTCCTTAAGGCGGTTACACACCGGCGAATATGCGAATATACGCAAAATTCGGACTCGTTCCGAATAATTAAAAGATGCTTTTTTCGCTCCGCGAAACTGGTGTGGAAGCTTGCATTGACTTTATAAGGTTTGAAAAAAAAACGTATTATTCGCATGAAAGAAATCGCCCCGGTGTGTAAGGACCTTGAGTCTTACCCATTTCTTAGTAAAAAAAAAAAATCCTATACATTTGTTGTATGTAAAGCGTCTTTGGGCACTTAGGAAAGCGCTATATAAACTTTTATATTATTATTATTATTATTATTACCCTTATTATTATTATTATTATTATTATTAAACTCAATATTGATCGATTTGTTTTTTATCAGACACTGTTATAAGACACAAAAAATACTTAAAATAAACATAATACACTTAAAATAAGAAATAAGAAATATAAAAATATGAAAACAAATAAATAAACTCAATAGAGAGAGGAGCACATGAATAAAAATAAATAAATCACCCAAAGCCGCTGCTACCGGTGTCGGGGCCCCTGTGTGTCTGCCTGGGGCCCCTCACGGTCCGGTGGCCCTCGCTGTCCGTGCTGCTGGTGCTGTGCAGCGAGCAGGCGTCACATGACGAGGGGGCGGGGTCACGCCGTCCCACCAGGCTGTCAGGGGCGGAGTCAGCGGGGAGGAAGTCCAAGCAGGAGGGAGTGACGTTATCTCCCTCCAACTGGAGGAGGGGGGGGGGGGGGGGGGGGGTCGATTGAATCATTGTTGAGAGAAAATGAGTCGAGTGAGTTTGAGCAATTTTAGCGATGCTTCATGTCATTTCTTCAATTATTACTTACAAAACAGCACATTATGTCAGTGGTTTTCAAACAAAGGGGCACAGTATTCATAGTGAAAATAGACAATCTCACAATCTCACCGCACATGCATTTATTTATTTTTAGCCTGTAATGACATGCCTGGAATAGAGATGTCAGGGTAAAAGTGGTTAAAATATATAGTGTATAGAATTTAGGGTAGCCTATAGAATATTGAGCGCACACAAAGTACCGATATTATAAGTTAACTATAACATTTTGTAGTTGTATACATTGCAATAGTAATGTGCAGTGGTGGAAAGTAACTAAGTACATGTACTCAAGTACTGTACTTAAGTACAATTTTGAGGGTACTTTTACTTTACTGGAGTATTTTCAATTGTCTATACTTTTACTTCTACTCCACTACATCTCAGAGGCAAATATTGTACTTTTACTCCACTACAATTATTTGAAAACTTTAGTTACTAGTTACTTTGCAGATATACATTATTATGTTATAAAACACACATTAACCACTCTAGCACTATTTTATACCTATGCTATTTGAAAATAGCCGATCTACAAGTTCACAACGCGTCGCATCGCGACGCGTTGTGAGCTTGTAGATCTGCTATTTTCAAATATTTAGTACTTTTACTTTTGATACTTTAAGTACATTTTGATGCCAATACTTTTGTACTTTTACTCAAGTAAATTTTAAATTCTGGACTTTTACTTGTAATGGAGTATTTTTATATTGCAGTATTGGTACTTTTACTTATAAGTTATAAGTAATAATAGTAATAATGTGTGGTTGTCACAAAATCCTATGACACACCTAGACTTATTCTCAAAGCACGTACGTACACACACAACCATCAGCCCACTGACAGGAGTCATTTTGTAAGTAGCCGACGTTTGGGAAACATATTGACCCTGTTTGGGTAACTTCTAATAGACAATATGTACATTAAACTGTACCTCCAGACGTGTCCAGTGGCGTGTGCGCGTGTCATAGCGCCACCTAGGGCTGATGCAGCACGTCTCTTCATCCACCTGCTCCTGTGCCTGATGAGGAAGAGGAGGTTTACCTACAAACTTGTGTATTGTCTCCCACAATGTTCAAATGCTTCCGTCATACAGTCTGGAGCACGGCAGCTCTGAAAATGTCCCCTGGCGTGAAATGATACCCCCCCCCCCCCCTCGTTTTGTCTTTGCAGTCGTGTAAATGTGTCCTACTGGAAATCAAATTAGTCGAAGCATATGGCTTGCTGCTTATCACAAATGGGAATTATAAAAAACGTTTCAAGGATATCGTATTTGAAAATATATTTTCAACGGAAATGACGAACAGATGACAGCTTCGGCTTTCGGGGGGTGTAGGTAGTTCCAGCCTGTATTTAGCATTCATAGAATTTTGGAATTGTTCTTTCCCATATGGCTGCTGTGCATACAGCTTATTGGAGCTCTGTCACTGGGATATATATATATATATATGTTTTGTGTGTGTGTGTGTGTGGGACCCCCTGCGGTGCGAGGGAGGGTCCGTCGTCACGGAGCTTTACGCCGCTCATTCTCCACTCACCCTGCGCTTTGATCTGCCCAGCTCCACTCTCATCTCCACACACTTGTTTAATGTGCTTATTCTCCTGTATGGAGAGAGGAGAGGAGAGGAGAGGAGAGGAGAGGAGAGGAGAGGAGAGGAGAGGAGAGGAGAGGAGAGAGGAGAGGGGAGGGGAGGGGAGGGGAGGGGAGGGGAGGGGAGGAGAGGTAGAGAATGTTACAGTGCAGTGATCTAGAAATAACTCACTAATGTTGTCATCTTGTCATACAGCTGTTATGTGCTGAGCAGATAGAGACACATTGCAGGATACAAGCGTGTCCTACTTATGAACCCTCATGCACACACTGACGCGAGCACGTACGCACGCACGACGCACGCACGCACGCACGCACGCACGCACGCACGCACGCAGAGAGAGAGAGAGAGAGAGAGAGAGAGAGAGAGAGAGAGAGAGAGAGAGAGAGAGAGAGAGAGAGAGAGAGAGAGAGAGAGAGAGAGAGAGAGAGAGAGAGAAGAGAGAGAGAGAGAGAGAAGAGAGAGAGAGAGAGAGAGAGAGAGGAGAGAGAGAGAGAGAGAGACACATAATGTATGTGAGCTGTTTGAACTTGTAAGGTGTGTGTCGTTGATTGATTCCCCCAAAAATAAGGAACAGAGTGATGTGTCCAAATAAGGAAGGTATTCCTTATTTCAAGGGATGGTTGGCAACTCTAATTGTGAAATAATGTACTGTAAGTTAACTGTCTGCATATCAGCCTGCTAGCATCCTAGCGTTTACTATCCCTACTCTGTGACAGTGTAGATAGTTGTGCAGACAGACAGACAGACAGACAGACAGACAGACAGACAGACAGACAGACAGACAGACCAATGCATTCTCACTCCCAAGACGGCAAATGGCTGACGGCTACGTCTCGGGTGTGAGAACACTTCCGCATGTGAGAACACTTCCGCATTCCTGGAGTGCGGAAGTGAACGGGAGGTTAATATGTGACGTCCCAGACAGACAGACAGACAGACAGACAGACAGACAGACTAACTACCTGCAGAGTGAATCCAGGGACTCTTTGTCCAGGAAGTCATGGTCTCTCCTCACCCAATCAGTGTCCACGGGGAACCTGCAATCTGCCACCAACGAAGAAGAAGAAGAGCAATCACCCACACCATTGTTTGACATCTTGTGTGAGTCACCATTTATATAGCTCAATGGATACTGTACACTGTAAAATGTTCAGTCTTAATTTAAAGACGGGGTGCCGTGATTTTCAGTGATTCCCCCCCCCCTAAAACATAATCATCAGGTATTATGGTTAGCCTATACTAGGAGGAAGATTTTTTTCAAAAAGGTGTACAGAAAGTGTTAAAATTATGTTTTTATGTGGACACGCCTCCAGTTCATTAAGTATACCTGGTTCTCACCTTAGCACCTCCTCCACCACCTTAGCACCACCCACCTGTCCTAGTCCCTCCTCCTCCCCATGCCCACACCTGTTGTGTTATAATAATGAGGGGGAGGGTATGTTTTTACTATGTCACTAAAGTGCTGTTTCTCTATTGGCACGTTTGACCCTCAAGGTTTCAGCCTCCAGGTAGAAACTCAAAATAGTCAGAGAAGACATAAAACACCATAAAAACACCACCAGGGGGCTTAATGAAGTTCTATCAACCTCATAGACACATGAAAAACAGAAAAAGTGCAAAACCATGGCACCACCTCTTTAACATCGGAGAGTAGGCTAGTACAAATGGAACCAAATGGAACCTTACTGGTCCATTTGGTTCCATTTGTATACACTCCCCGTCTCTACAGCGCTTTAACACACACAAAATGCCAATTTCATCCAATCAGGAGCGAGAGCCCATTTGTCACATTCAATTATATAATGTTCAGTCCAATTTCACTTATTTATCCTGTGTCCTATGTATGACTTCTCTCTCCTGATTGGATGAAATTGATATCCTGACCTGAAAATGTGCTTTCTGTTTACTAAAGAGCCGTATAGATGTGGAGACCTCTATTACTGGTCAAACACTATAGCAGGGGGGTCCAAACCTTTTTCAAAGAGGGCCATATTTGAACATATGAAAATACCATAGGCTGCATCTCCTGCAGTGGTGGAAAAAGTACTCAAATTCTTTACTTAAGTAAAAGTACCAATACTGTAATATATAAATACTCTGTTACAAGTAAAAGTCTAGAATTCTAAATTTACTTGAGTAAGAGTACAAAAGTATTGGCATCAAAATATACTTAAAGTACCTACTAAAATGTTTGAAAATAGCAGATCTACAAGCTCACAACGCGTCGCGATGTAGATCGGCTATTTTCAAATAGCCTACGTATAAAATAGGGCTAAAATGTTTAATGCATTTTTCATCACATCATAATTTATATCTGAAAAGTAATTAGTAAATAAAGTTTTCAAATAATTGTAGTGGAGTGAAAGTACAATATTTGCCTCTGAGATGTAGTGGAGCAGAAGTAAAAGTATTGGAAATTGGAAATACTCAAGTAAAGTACAAATACCTCAAGATTGTACTTAAGTACAGTACTTAAGTAAATGTACTTAGTTACTTTACACCACTGATCTCCTGTCATACTGTCCCTTCGGACCATAACAAAGTCACCAACAAATGCATAACATTACAAGACCTTTATTAAACTACAGTGCCTTAATTGTGTTGGCGTGCATGTAGCCAAATGTAAGCCACTCATCTGTGCTGTGAACAAAACAAAAAATAATTCAGCTTTTTTCTTCCACATTCATGCACTGTATTGATATTATATTTGTTATGGAGTCCAATACCTTGTCTTATGTTCAAATGGCAGTGTAGCCAAATATAACTAGGTGTGAAAAGATATCTCTAAAAGAAATTATAACATAAAATGCAAATGTACTTTCTTTCACATCTTGAGAATGAAACAACACCAAGGAACAAGCAGTTAGGAATTCTTACACATTTCACTCAGCCTATCTGCCCAAATACATTTCAAAACACCAACATTTCAATGAATCTACTGGCAGGCCATAAATAAGGGAAGCTGCGGGCCATATATAATATGTGCCCACGGGCCATGATTGGCCCCCCCGGGCCGGATTTTGGACTTGCCTGAAGATTAAAATCAGAATATAGAGCTATTTAAAGCTGCACTACAGTATGTAACTTTCCTCTTCTACTCCGCGGATTTGAAGCTGGTTTCCTGCGCAAGTGCTGACATCTTTACCATTGAGCTAGGGGATGAATTGAATCTCGACCATCAGGTCAAAATTTGTGTCAGATCCTGTGTCTAGGTGAGACATGACCTTTGACACGATTGAAATATCTCAATAGAAGAGCAGGGAGACAAAATACAACCACCCTGATTGTATAAGTTATATTGTATTAACATACAGCCATAATTACATTTTATTAATTAAAAAGTGACATAGTGCCACTTTAATACTTACTTTAACAATAATTATTGAAATGTAATAATGAAGGGGATGGACTCCCACGTTCTGGCTGATACTGACAATAAGCCTCTCCGACCTATTTACTTACTTACTACTTACTTAACAATAACAACAAATATCACTACAAAAAAGAAAAGAAAATAATATCTCTTACTTTGTCTTTCATAATTGAAACAAACTGTCCACAGTGGGAGCTGTTGTTTATACTGTAGGTAAACAAGGCCATTTACTCAGTGACTGGTTCAGTGTACATTCTGCAATGCATGCAGCAGAGAATTAATATTGATATTATTAATAGATGTTTCATATTCATGTTTACAAGTCAGCAGGACGAGACAGCTTTTGTATGCATGCTGTAAGACTTAAACACGATTTGTACTTCGTCGTATGACAACGTCGTGCACCGAAAATAGCCGATATACAAGCTCACAATGCGGTGCGTACGCGACGCGTTGTGAGCTTGTATATCGGCTATTTTTGGTGCACAACGTTGTCATACGACGAAGTACAAATGAAGCATTAATTTTGGATATTTACCTCGGTATAATTGGACGTATTGCGGGAAGCCGGCCGCTTTCAGCCAATCACAAGCTTCCTTGGCTTCGATCTCTGCAAACAAGAGAGGGGAGGGGCGGGGAAGACAACAATGATTAATTGATTCAGTTTCCTCTGAAAGTCAATTATGATTATAGCTGCTTATACAGAAGTCAGTACTTCTTACTCTGTTACAAGTAAAAGGCCTGTATTCAGAATTTGACTTTAGTAAAAGTACAAAAGTTTGGCATCTCAATATACCTGCGGTAGTACCAAAGTAAAAGTACAACAGATTTACAAGCTTACAACACACCGTGATGTGACACATTGTGAGCTTGTATATTGGCATTTTTTTCCAATAGCCAAAGTATGAACATCTGAAAATCTAAAATATGCAAAGTAACTTGTAACTACAAATAATGGTAGCCGAGTAAAAAGTACAACATTTCCATCTGAGACGTGATAGGAGCACAAATTCCTCAAAAGCTAAAAAAATAAACCTTACATACTCAAGTAAAGTAAAAACACCTAAAAATTGCACTTCAGTACATTACTTGAGTAAATGTACTTTGTTACCCCCGCTCAGTTTTTAAAGGGAACAATTATTTACTGTCGGGCAGAAACCTTGTATTTCCATTCATAAAATAACGACATACTTCATTATACTTCAGCGTCACACTAAAGCAGCAAAAAATACAAGCTGTCAATGTGTCGCAACGCGACGCGTTGTGAGCTTGTAGATCGGCTACTTTTGAATTTGAATGCTGTAAAGTAACAGGTTCAGACATAATGAGGTTTCCATCCGACAGTGACGGGATATTTGTGCTTAATCAGCTTGCCTCTTTGAACCTTAATTAAATTAGCATTCAGGGTGTTTGGTTGAGGGGAGAGAAACGATGACAGGAATAAACAAAGTTAAATGGATGCATAAAGGATGGCACAGGCTATTAATTAACGCTGACTCACTGGAAAAGGGGGGGCGCTCTAATTACCGCTAATTGGCTGACTGTGGCAAAGAGGGTCAGAGAGAGAAAGAGAGAGAGAGAGAGAGAGAGGGGAGGAAATCTCTTTCTGTCGTCGTTCTTTATTATATTCACTATCTCTCTCTGCTTTGTTTTTCCTCCACTGCTCTCTCTGCCTCTCTCCCTATCTTTATACCCCCACCCTCTCTCTCTCTCTCTCTCTCTCTCTCTCTCTCTCTCTCCATCTCTCTCCCCTCTCTCCATCTCTGTCTCTCTCCATCTCCGTCTCTCTCTCTCTCTCTCTCTCTCTCTCTCTCTCTCTCTCTCTCTCTCTCTCTCTCTCTCTCTCTCTCTCTATCTCTCTATCTCTCTATCTCTCTCTATCTCTCTCTCCATCTCTCTCTCTCTCTCCATCTCTCCATCTCTGTCTTTCTCCATCTCCGTCTCTCTCTATCTTTGTCTCTCTCTCTCTCTCTCTCTCTGGAGTCAGTTCTGTCTCCTCTGTGTTCAGCACACATCAATCTGTCTCATATCCTCTTTCAGGAGTGTCATTTGGTGTGTCAGGGGATGGCAATTCCCCCCCTGTGTTCACATTTAACCTCAAACTCAGTTATTTCCCCAACTCTGAACATTAGATTAGATTTGCAGATTCATCTGTTTTCAGCTCAACGCAGAGTGCATCTCAATCCACGCCCGTCTATCTACAAGTGACATTTGACCAGTGGTGAAAAAAGTACTCAAATGTTTTACTTAAGTAAAAGTATCAATACTTGCAATGTAGAAGTACTCTGTTACAAGTAAACGTCCGGAATTCTAAATTTACTTGAGTAAAAGTACAGAAGTATTGGCATCAAAATGTACTTAAAGTACCAAAAGTAAAAGTACAAAAATGTTTGAAAATAGCCGATTTACAAGCTCACAACGCGTCGCAAAGCGACGCGTTGTGAGCTTGTAGATCTGCTATTTTCAAATAGCCTATGTATAAAATAGGGCTAAAGTGGTTAATGTATGTTTTATAATGTAATAATATCTGCAAAGTAACTAGTAACAAATGTTTTCAAATAATTGTAGTGGAGTAAAAGTACAATATTTGCCTCTGAGATGTAGTGGAGTAGAAGTAAAAGCACAGACAATTGGAAATACTCCAGTAAAGTAAAAGTACCTCAAGGTTGTGTACTTAAGTACAGTACTTGAGTAAATGTACTCAGTTACTTTGCACCACTGGTCTTGTCTGCAACCATACTGTACATTTATTAACCACTGTCAACCTGCATCTCTAATTCGGGCATGTCACAGTTTTTTATGGTGATATTTGTCACTGCACGTATACTCCTACGGGCTAGGGGCTAGGGGCTAGGGAGGGTTGGGGGGGGGCGGCACCTGTCAGCAGGGAGTGTTGGGCGGGAGGAGTATAGGATATGTCCTCTCGGTTGGGGCTCCTCAACTGGCAGGTGAGTCAGTAGGATACAACCGCAGTGACAACACACAGCAATGTGTGTGGGGGTGGAATCAACTGGCAAAACGAGTAATATTTGGGGAGAAAAAAGGGGTAAAAAGCAACAACAAAAAAAGGTTTGCATAAACATATACATGTTATTTATAACGCACTTAAAGGAGAGATCCGGACATTTTAAGTGTTATCTTTGATGTGTCGCTTATCACTCACCATCCTTGAAAGGGGACGTTGAGTTATTTCAGAGAGTCCCGTGTCGTAATTTTT
>NC_137609.1:49298394-49300894 GCF_963280865.1 Gymnoscopelus braueri | reverse complement strand
TGTGTGCGCGTGCGTGTGTGTGTGTGTGTGTGTGTGTGCGCGTGCGCGTGCGTGTGTGTGTGTGTGTGTGTGTGTGTGTGCGTGTTCAGTGGGGTGTAAAAGCTCTCTGACAGCTTTATAACGCTGGCAGGGTTAAGCTGAAATATTGAACACTTTGACATCCAGAGTGCTTCTGATGGCATCATGACAGCTCAGACCATTTGACCTTGGCCCCGAGTGTGCGCGTGCACTTGTCTGAGCGCGTGCATGTGCGTGTGTGTGAGATGAAGAAAATAGAGTAAAAGACTCAAGACTACAAGCTTGTTGATTGGCTTGCAGTGGTGTAAAGTAACTAAGTACATTTGCTCTGGTACTGTACTGAAGTATAATTTTGAGGTATTTTTTTATTTAGCGGTGTATTGCCAATTTTCAATACTTTTACTTCTACTCTGAGGAAAATATTGTACTTTTACTCCACTACAATTATTTGAAAACTTTAGTTACTAGTTACTTTGCAGATATAAATGATTAATATTATAAAAAATACATTAACCACTTTAGCCCTATTTTGTACCGAGGCTATTTTCAAACATTTTAGTACTTTTACATTTGAACACAGGCCTTTTTGTAACAGAGTATTTCTACATGGCGGTATTGATACTTTTACTCAAGTAAAAACTTTGAGTACTTTTTCCATGTGTGCACACGCACAAAAAAGACAAAATGAGAAGAACGTTATACGTAGTTGCGTTGCAGTGTCACATACAAGCTTGTAGATTGGCTATTCTTTGTTGGACAACAAATGAGCGATCGACCACAAAGGAACGA
This sequence comes from Gymnoscopelus braueri, assembly GCF_963280865.1. Classification (NCBI taxonomy): domain Eukaryota; kingdom Metazoa; phylum Chordata; class Actinopteri; order Myctophiformes; family Myctophidae; genus Gymnoscopelus; species Gymnoscopelus braueri. Next base: position 49,300,087 of record NC_137609.1, on the reverse strand, counting down.
GGGAAGGCGACCCACTGATGATGTCATAGGCTGTGGAATGTGACCTCATTGTGTCAGGGAGTCACGTGACCTTGATTCTCTGAGCCAACATGAAACACAAGCATTCTGTCAAACTACAACAATGGACTTAGTAAACAGCCCACCTGTTTACATTACATGCTGGATGGTTCATTATATGTAGTGCCTTTATCCAAAGTGATTTACAATGTGTCCACTCACACACGCGCACACGCGCACGCGCACGCGCACGCACACGCACACGCACACGCACACGCACACGCACACACGCACACGCACACGCACACACACATACACACACACATCTTGAAAAGTAATTTGCCTCTACGTATCAATGTGAAATATCGTTCACACAAACAAATAGACTAAAGGCCAGTTGTACCCTGCACAGTAGAATGTAACCAAAATGACACATTCATTTTGGTAACATTTGTATACTGAGTTAAATGAACACTTAGGATTTAACTCAATCAATCAATCAATCAATCAATCAATCAATCAATCAATCAATCAATCAATCGCTAGTAATACGTTCTTGGTTAGTTATTACTCCTTTAAAAAGTAATTTTAAATAAATACTTAATTTAGTGAGAGGGTGCATGCTTAAAAAGAACAGATCTACATGTTAACAATGTATCGCAGTGACAACTTACTACTCTAGAGTATAAATTATAGGCTTTAAACTGCACTCTGTAACTTTCCTGTTCCACTACAGATTTGAACCCGGGTCTCCATGCACAAGTGTTCTGTGTCCAAAACAAATCATGTTAATTGTAACTTACTGTATATTATTACTGTGTGGGAATCGTATTAAGTTACATAAGAACTGCGTTCCAAAAATAAACAAATCGATGCAATGTTTGCCTCTGCCAGCAGGGGGTCAAATAAAATATATGAACATATATGTTTTATATATCGTTGCTGTCTGGCAGAAACCAGCTAACTCCATTTTGACAATTTAGCATTTTTTTCCATCAATCCGGGTCTGTGTGTTGGTAAAAAAAAATATTGAACCAATGAAAAGTATTAAAAAGCGCTTCTGACAAAACCAGCTAACTCCATTGGATCCTCAAACTTTCTGCTAAACCAGCTAACTCCAGCAAAGGGAGGTGGAGTTAGCTGGTTTTGCTGACTCCAGGCTCCACCCCCTTTTGACCTCCAACCTCATTGTGAGCTTGGAGGTCCATTCAGCTGTTCTTATCAATGAGGAACAAAACCTCCTAACTCAATTGTTTTTTTGTTTTGTTTTTTTCATTTCCTGAAAAATGCACATTTTGGAGTTGGTTTCTGAGCTGGTTTCTGCCGGACAGCAGAGATATGCAACATATATGTTTATCATATATGTGACATATTTGAAATTGGCCTCCTGCAGACATACCTTTGGCTCGGTACTTGGTCTACTCTTTTTTCCTCCTCTATATGTTCATATATATCCATATATGTGGACATAGATGAGACATATATGTTCTATATATCCACATATATGAACCTGAATATGGCATATATGCACTGCATATACTTGCCATATATTGGCAAAAAATATATAATAAAGAAAGAAAAAAAACGGCCGGACGCCAGGGCCCCCCTATACAATCACCTATGTCGGCAGTGATGTCAGACATCGGTGCTCTATCACTGGTCAAGTTACTGGTGAAAGTAACAATATTACAGAAAT
>NC_137609.1:49293394-49295894 GCF_963280865.1 Gymnoscopelus braueri | reverse complement strand
AAATTAACGTTTTTTGACATAATGAGGTTTCCGCTTGACAGCGAAAAAATCACTTGTTATTACGTTTATGGTGCTAAAATAGGGCAGACAATTGAAACGACATTTCTACTAAACAGTTCCCATAAAGTGTGCGTGGCATTTTATAACCAAAAAGCAAAGTAGGCGTGGTGGTGGTGATGTTAATGCATGCTGCTTTTAATTAGCCAACTTTTGTTTGATGTGACTTGAGTGGGAGGTCATAGTTAATTAGTCAAATAACGGGGGGCCAGCTGTGCTCGTTAGCTTTTAGCGCATCATGGTAAAGGTTTAGGGTGCTGCTAGATTAACCCCCATCCCCCTCAAAACACAACGCAAACAGCTGGCAACACGGACACGGGTATAGGCAGTGGTGGAAAGTAACTAAGTACATTCACTTAAGTACTGTGCTTAAGTACAATATTGAGGTATTTGTACTTTACTTGAGTATTTCCAATTTCCAATACTTTTACTTCTACTCCACTGCATCTCAGAGGCAAATGTTGTACTTTTACTCCACTACAGTTATTTGAAAACTTTAGTTACTAGTTACTTTTTAGATATAAATTATGATATTATGAAAACACACATTAACCAATGCATTTTATACATAGGCTATTTGAAAATAGCCGATCTACAAGCTCACAACGCGTCGCATCGCGACGCGTTGTGAGCTTGTTGATCTGCTATTTTCAAATATTTTAGTACTTTTACTTTTGGTACTTTTAAGTACATTTTGATGCCAATACTTTTGTACTTTTACTCAAGTACATTTTTAATTCCAGACTTTTCCTTGTAACAGAGTACTTCTACATTGCAGTATTGATACTTTTACTTAAGTAAAACATTCAAGTACTTTTTTACACCACGCAGGCTATATGGTGCTGCATTGCTGCTCACTAGCGAGCCCTGGTTCTTTAGCCGACTGGTTACAGATCCGGGGGTCCCGCGGGTTCACCTCCCGTCCGACGCTCCACAAGTATAGAGCACTGGTGGACCCCTGTCTGTGAAGTATTATAGCTGCAGGGGTCTGAAATGTTTTCATTTCAAGGACCCCCAGTTTGGGACCAAATGGATTTGGTTCCATTTGTACACTCTCAGAGTTATAAACATGTAAAGGTCCATTTGGTTCCTAACTATATAAATCATTTATAGTAGCTGGGCTAGTACCCCCGGACCCAGGGCTTAATTTGCGCCGGAGCTGGCCCCGAGCCGAGCAACGGTACTTGCCTGTTGCGCTCTGGGAAATCCAGAAGGTTTTCCGTCACCTCAAATGCACATACAATACAATAAGTTTTTATTTTAGGCTATTTATTAATAATTAAACTTTCACATTTTCATGTCCCTTCCTAGCCTGGTTCCAGACTATAGACCCCGCCCACTCTCTGATCCGTGGCTCTTTTGTGATTGGTTTAGGGAAATTTGAATCCCCTCCCCCTGGTAATCGCGAACACTGCAGGCAATGTCAGACTGAAGCTCCACGCAGCTTCAGGCTGATAATCAGGCTAGTCCCTTTCTGCAATGGAAAAGAACCGTGGATGAAATGAAACGGGAGTTACGTCCGTAAATTGCCACAATTTAAATTTAAACACTTAATTATTCGCTGTTAGAAACATGGTTGTGCCCGTGAGCTGGGTGATCTGACTCTCCCCTCAGGTCAAAGTAGTCAATGTTTACAACTGATGAGAGGACATGTGGAAATATGGAGAGAGAGAGAGAGAGAGAGAGAGAGAGAGAAAGAGAGAGAGAGAGAAACATGACTTTTAGTCGGATTCATGAGCTCCGCAACTGCAGCTTAGCAACTGCATTTGCAAATAACAACTGAATTCCCCAAATGGACAAACAACAAAACTAAAACTAAACTCGTTCAATCTTGTATTTGAGTGTCAACGATATCTGCCCTGACTATGAACGATATTTCATTATCTAACTGCAGATTTTCTCTTTCTCTCAGAGTATCTGAAATCAATCACCCACCACAGGGCTGCTGCTAAATCAGATGATGAAGGTTATTTAGCCTTCACTGTTTATCCCTAAATGCTTGAATAACTGATAGTTTGTCAGCAAGTATTCACATCACTGGCTGTTAGAGGGGATTAAACCCACGACCTCTCAATTACTGGGAAATTGAGAGGGGTGTGTGTGTGTGTGTGTGTGTGTTGTGTGTGTGTGTGTGTGTGTGTGTGTGTGTGTGTGTGTGTGTGTGTGTGTGTGTGTGTGTGTGTGTGTGTGTGTGTGTGTGTGTGTGTGTGTGTGTGTGTGTGTGTGTGTGTGTGTGTGTCGAGGGTCTCCTAACCGCTTATAGCTTCAGACAGACAGCCTAAAGTGTGATTTATTTACTTGGAAAAGCAAGCGTTCTCAACATTTCACGCGCGTGCGCACATGCGCACACACACACACACGCACACGCACACGCACACGCACACGCACACACACACACACACACACACACACAGACACAGACACAGACACACACACACACACA
>NC_137609.1:49285894-49288394 GCF_963280865.1 Gymnoscopelus braueri | reverse complement strand
TGTCGTCTCACAGCTAGAAGATCCTGAGTTCGATTCCCGCCGGGGACGCTGTGGGCGCTGGGGGCGTGTCTTCTCCTCCGCGTCATCAGTGCCCATACCCTAGGTGGGGTTGGTGAAAGGTCCTTTCTGTGTGGAGTTTGCATGTTCTCCCTGTGTGCCCTAGGGTAGGTACCCTCACAAAAACATGCAGTAATCCTGGTCTCTATACTGCCTCCCCCTGGTCAGCCGGGGCGCCTGATGGAGGGGAAAGGAACTGGTTGGAATAACGTGTTCCTTTCACGCGTTACGTCCTACCGGGGGAAACCCCCCCCTGTCAGGTGATAAGAAGCGGCCTGCTCACTCCTCATGCATTGAAGGAAGCATGAGCTCAGTTCGGGGCTCTCCCCAGGCTGGCAGAGGGAGAGTAGCGCCCAGGATTACAAGCTTAGGCAATTGGCACTGGGTGAAAAAAGTGTTACAAAATCGTGGGATAAAATTTTAAAAAGAAAAATCATACAAGAGTGTTGCACAAATGTTGCAGAAATAGCCAATCTACAAGGTTGTAGTTCGGCTATTTTCACATTTTTTTTAATTTTATAAGATCATTTTAAAAAGGGAACGGTTTTAGACGACGCAAAAGACATTAGAGGAGAGGCGAGCGGCAGAGAGAGAAAGAGAGAGAGGGGGGGGGGGGGGGGGTAAAAGAAAGCCATGTGTGGGTTTCACTCCATTAATTCACACGTGAGGGAAGTCAAGGCGTAGAGTGCGGAGGCACATAAACAATTCTAATGATGGAGGATTTTTAAACACGCTTCTCCTCCAGAGATGTGACTTGATCTTTCTAATGGAACATCTCACAGGGATGAGAGACGCATGTGAGAAAACCAACTCACGCACCTCAGTATGAAACTCCTTCACCTATACACACGTGCACACGTATGAACACACGCACGTTTGTATTACTATACTTGTGAGGACGTCGTAATTTTTAGGACGCCGATTTTTATGAATGGCACTCTTAACATTTTTGGCAGCATTTTCACCATAAGCCTGAAGCAAAAAAAATAGCCGATCTACATGCTCACATGTTTTGAGCATGTAAATCGCCTATTCTTCAGTGTGTGTGATATCGCCACAGAACTAGGTTTAAACCATTGATTCTCAAAGTGGGGTCCGGGTTTAATTGGTTTAATTTTAACCACTTTAACCATATTTTATACTTTGGCTATTCAAAAATAGCAGATCTACAAGCTCATAGCACCCGCACCGAGTGCCACCCTATGAGCTTGTAGATCTGCTATTTTTGAAAAAAACATGAAAACTTGTGCAAACCTTTGAATATACATATTTTTTAAAGCGAACATTTGTAACTCAAATCTTTGCTTCTGGGGGTCCCTGGAACAAAACATTTTGAGATGGGAGTCCACGGCCAAACACATATCATTTATAGAGCGTCGCAGTTCCCGCCCACTTCCTGTTTTTTTTGGTGCCGGAAGAAAAAACTCAATGCATTTTTCCATTGACATTTCCAAAAATATTTATATCTATTAATTTAAGCCTCGAATCAAGCCATCATGACATGACATGAATCATGACCATAAACGTTTGATTCTGTGATTTTTTTTTTGTTGAAAACGGCAAAACAAAGGGTATTTATTAAATATAGTATATCATATAATTAAATATAAAATAAAAAAAAATCACAGAAAAAAACGTTTTATGGTCATGATTCATGTCATCTCGTGATGGCTTGATTCGAGGCTTAAATTAATAGATATAAATATTTTTGGAAATGTCAATGGAAAAATGCATTGAGTTTTTTCTTCCGGCACCAAAAAAAACAGGAAGTGGGCGGGAACTGCGACGCTCTATAGCGGTCCTTGACAGTTTGTGAACCACTGGTTTAAACTATGGAAAACTCTAACCCCGAACCCCAAACCTGCACGACACAAGTGGCACAACTGTATATCAGGCATACCTCTATCTCTAATCCCGAAACCTTCTAATCTTCTAAATGCCTAATCCTAACCTGAAACTTTTTCTAATAGTAAACCTATCTCAAAACCCAGGAAAATGGTCTTCACAATGTCTATTTCTCAAATTCTACTATAATTGAGGGGACATTTGGTCCTCGCAAGTATGGTTATGCAAGCTTGAGCGCGCGTGCACACACACACACACACACACACACGCACGCACACACGCACTCACACACACACACACACACACACACACACACACACACACACACACACACACACACACACACACACACACACACACACACACACACACACACACACACACACACTTTCTAAGGTGCGGAGAGAGAACAAACAAACGCTAATAGGTAGATAATACCCTCATTAAATTCTCTAAAGCCGCCATTATTCCAACAGTTGATGTTAAACGGAGCTTTGAGATTGCGATGAAAGACATTTAAAACGTCAACAGTGCTGGATTAATGCTGGCTTTGGAACATTTAATGAAGTGTGTGGGTCCTATAATATCCTTTAGGCCA
>NC_137609.1:49255894-49280894 GCF_963280865.1 Gymnoscopelus braueri | reverse complement strand
GTTGCAGACCCCTCACTATGGAACTCCCAGTTCACATCACCATCGCCTCGTTGCAAGGCAGGATAAAAAGTTGAATAATGCAACACAATATTTTATAGAATACATGTAGTGGGGGTCCATTCTTTCTCTCTCTCTCTCTCTCAGCTAAGGGGTCCTTGGCCTGAAACATGTTGAATACCCCTGCTCTAAAAGTTTCCATATTTACCGGTGCCAGGCAACGAGAATAGCAGATCTGCAAGCTTACAAAGCGTCGTAGCGTGACGCTTATTGCGCGCTTGAAGATCTGCTATTTTTAGTTTGTGGCACCAAGGATAAATCAGGCATAACCCCCTAATGTGGCTGGTAAAGTCAAACCCAAAGGTAATTATTATTTTATTTTTTTAAGATTAAAGAGTATTTTAACTGGTGAAACTACAGTAGTATCTTCCATGAATGCTAATAGTCTATTTCATAGAAGCAAAATGTTAAATCCTCAATCTGGCCATTTCTGGAACTAGTTGACGGCATGTAGAACAGCATGGAACTTAGAATGATAATACCCAAAACATCATCATTTCATATATTGTGTAACAGTTTAGGAAATACAGCCCTAGTGTGTGTGTGTGTGTGGGGGGGGGGGGCTCATTTCATGCTGTTTCACAAATCACAGATTGGGGACTTGGCCCATAACAAAACATTTCTTTCTTGTGTTTTCCTTTATTCCACGCTGTAAGGACTTTCACCAGTAGACTACATGCGGAGCGTGGCTGGCGCATGCGAAACCTTGTAAGTTCAAAACAGTTCCTTTTTGTATTATTAATTGAAAAACTATTTAAAATAATGAAAGTAGCCGATCTACAAGCTCACAACGTGTCGCGACGCGACACGTTGTGAGCTTGTAGATCGGCTACTTTCACTACTTTTGTGTGACACTCATGCACGATGAAGTAGGGCATGCATTTACAAAAACAACAACAACCAAAAACATAAAAGGTTGAAATATGGAGATGCAAGGTTTCTGCCAAACAGCGACCTCATGTTATCTCCCCCTGTTCCACCTCTTGCTGAATGATGATGCCACACGGGGACATTTACTCAAGTACGGTACTTGAGTACAAGTTTGAAGTACATTTACTTTACCATGACTATGTCCAATTTCCGATATATACTTTCCTAGTAAGTCCCAAGTAAATTCCAATCCTAAACAAGTCGAGTCTCAAGTCCACACCTCTGCTAAAATGTACTTTTTACTTCACTACAATTATCTGGCAGGTTTAGTTAAAGTTACTTTGCAGATTTAGATTTATTATTACAAAACATACATTCACCATTTAAGCTATCTTTGCTCTTTGTCTATTTAAAAGTAACAAATCTACAAGCTCACGACTTCACAAAAATGATGGCGTGCATTTCTCACTACTACACATAAACCCATATACAGATGTGCCATTCCAGAACTTCACAGGCCCTGCCATTGGCAATTCATGGGCAAATCAGTGGGAAAACCAAACCTTTTCATGTAGAAAGTGGGACATTTTCCAGGTGCGAAATGGTAGTAGGTGTGAAATCTAATCAGGTGTGAATAGGTGGGAAAACATGTGGCTTTTCAGGGAACTTTGAGGGAAAGATCAGGGAAGTGGGAAGTTCTGAAATGGCACATCTGTAACTGCCAAGGTCCGGGGACCCCCAGGGGTCCTTGGGGGGTTCCAGGGGGTCCCCAGCAAAAGTGGTAAATATAGCATCACAATCATTTTAATCATTTAATCCATTTATACGTTGGCTGTCCAAACATAGCAGATCTACAAGCTCGCAGCGCGGCAAGAAGTGGCAAGCTTGTACATCTGCTATTTTTGGAAAACAAATAAAACATTTGAAAGATTTGGGAAAGTCTTGAATAATTTAGCTTTTTTTTTAACACAAATCAAATGGGGTTCCGCGGCCACATACATATCAATTTCGGGGGTCCTTGACATGAAACACCACTGCAGTAGAGAAGGCTGACTATCAAGTGAAGTCGCCCAGCTCAGAACGGGGTCACATCAAACTATAGAAGGCCCCTCCCACCCAACCTGACTGACAGCTGATCTATAAATAAACATTGAGGTGGAAGTGGAAACCTGGCTCTGTGTTGACCTGCGTTCCCCAAACACCAAACACAGCTCTGTCTGCCTGGCAGAGAGAGAGCTGTTCCCATCAGGAGATCACACACACACACACTGTGACACACACCCACTGGCGTATGGTGAATTCTAACGTTGACCGGGCCAGAATCTTAACCCCCCCCTCCCCCCGAGGGGGGTGGGGGGGGTCGCACAACAACGGCTGATAAGTCTATTGAGAATTACCGAGCCATTCCGGGTGGAAAACGGAACGCTCGTCCCAAAACACACTGCCCCATTTTTTTCGCGGACCGAGGCCGCCGGTTTAGACGCGGGGCAGGGTGTTTCAGGACGACGGTTCTTCTTCTATTACATTTCTGAATGGAGAGGTGCTCATCTCTGCGCAATGGAGAACCGGTTTGACGGCGAAACTGGTTTTCTAATGGCCACTCATTAACAATTCGGCCGAATGCAAATGAGCCCCATTTGAAAACAAAGGTGACTTAAAGGGTGAGGGGCTGCTAATGTTATGTTGATTTTTTGTTTTTTCACCCTGGCGGATCTTGCCCCTACACAGGGGCAAGCAGGGTTCACACAGAGCGGGCCATGGCCTCGTTGGCCCCAATGAGCGTACGCCTCTGCACACACCGTCACTGATGAATCACACACACACGCACGCACGCAGGCACGCACGGACGCACGGACACACACACACACGTTTCTACTACTATACTTGCGAGCACATCAACATTTTCGGACGCCGTTGAAAATAGCAGAACATAGCTGATCTACAAGCTGCAACGCTTTGTGAGCTTGTATTCATTCATTGAATCTATTAATATCTGGTGAACTAATGCTGTGTATTTCCATGTCCAATTCAGTAGGACCTGCCACGCAACGGACCGTACGCTGCCAGCAACCTCCCGCCAAGTCCGACTGAGTCTCATCAGCTCAATGTGTGAATGGACCGGGTCATTGTGCGGCGAATTCACACTATGCATGCATGGGACTGGGACAAAACCAGAAGAATTCACACTATGGGACTGGGACAAAACCAGAGGAAAGCTAACTTGCCAAGGAAAGACTCACAGAGGAGCTTGGGAATATTGAAATGCACTGCATAGCTCAACAACAAAAAAGACAGTACTTGAAGTAGTTCATTTATTTGACAGTTTTTACTATTAATAAGAGAGTTGGGTAAAGTTTGGTAGAATATTCACAGATAAGCGTCTGTGAGTTTGGCGGAAGCACCGCCCCAAGGAAGTTATTTGGAGGCTCTACAGTTCTGTTTACATTCTCTGTGTTGTGGTTGGTAAAATAAAAAACAGTTCAAGTACATACGACGGAAGACACGCTCTGCATTAAGCTCTGCATTAAGTCGTAACCTTGACGACCTTGCAGCATGTTATGTAGACAGATGCCAGGTCATTGTTGGCCTGGCATCCTACAGTGTGTATAGTTTCAATGTAGGCTGATGATAGGTTCTTGGTTTAAGTATGTATTAGTTATTATTAGATTATTGGTTTAGTTACGTATTACTTTATTATTAGATTACTATTATTATGCATTTGATGTATTATGTGTATTATGATGTATTATCTTGTGTTCTTGCTTACTGTAAGTCACTTTGGATTAAGAGCGTCTGCTAAATGTCTAAACTGTAAACTGTAAACCAGCCTTTTGTCCTCGGAGATGAGAATAGGCTGGGAACGAAGGCTAGCCACAACCTCGTTTTAATTTCAGGTGTCTATCCTATACGCTCCACGCAGGTTCCACCCCTCACCCAATATGGGGACCCATCGCCAAATGAATAGGAAAAACAGCGCCCTCTGCTGTTTTTTACTATCTCACTTGGCTCTGGGAGGAAGTCGACGTAGCACACATGCGCAAGGAAACCGGGGTTTTGGTCTGCCTTCAGCCTTTCACTTCCGGTGGTGCTACTATGTTTTCATTCCCACAAACAATATTTCTACACGGAACACTAACACCACTTCTCCCAGAGAACATGGATCGTTTTGGTTATAAGCCCACTTGTTTCTATGATGAAAGAGCAAGTTAAAATGTGAATATCTCTCCGTGTTTTTGTCTGCTCCGAGGACGCTATTGTTAAATGAGTTTAGTTTTTTTCTAGTGGGGAAGGATCGGCAGACACGTAAATCCCGCCCACTACATTTGATTGGGTAAAGCGCGGCCTGCTTCCTGATCTGAAGGCACGCCCACTTGTAGGCCAGTGCGTACGCGATATGACGAACCCCCCCGACAGATTCAAACGCAGAGCAGAATCTGTTCTTGAGAGATTACCCCTCACCTAAACTATTGGTTCTTTACATCAGGTTCGTGGACCAACAGGGGTCGAAATGGACTCTTACGGTCTGCAACTCTGAGAGTGTACAAACGGAACCAAATGGACCCATTTGTACACACTCAGAGTTAAATTAACACTGAGGGTGTACCTTAGGGTCCCCAAAAGAAATAAAATATATCAAATGGGGGTCCGTGGCCTAACGCATATCAAACTGGGGGTCCTTGAAATAAAACAAAAAGGGTGAGAATCAATGTCCTAAACCGAACGGACCATTTCGAAAGGACAACTCCGGACAATGATTCTCTGCAGGGACCTTTCTCCGTGAGTTATGTGAAAACGTGTGGCTTAAACAATACCGTCTCTGTCTCCTCTGATGTAAATCTTCTTCTCAATACTGCTAGTAAAGCACATTCTATCAAAGCCGTTTGTAGAGGAGACCCTCTGTTAGTCACCATTGTTAGCACTGTGAATGGGGCCGTTCTATAGGATGAATGCGCCACGATAATGTCAACGTCCCACACAACTAGAAGTGACTCGCTGTGTGCCACAGCGTGGCTCGCTACGCCACTGTGGAGGAAAGTATTACTGGACACAGAGTTATTGTTATCAATGTGCAGTTGTATTGTAGAAGTACATTTAGTATTTAGTGACCTGTGACCTCAAACATTTCAAGCTGCGACCCCCCGAAATAATCATATTTGAACTGGGGACCCCCCTACCCTGACAAGCACTTGGAATTGTAGGAGTTGAGGCATTACATTTAGTTTGACTCGGTTCCACAGATAAATATTGTGGAAAATAGCCGATCTACAAGCGCACAACGCCTCACAATGCGAGGCGTTGTAAGCATGTGGATTGGCTATTGTCAAGCTGTCAAATAGAGTTATACGTGGTTTGTGACCATGTAGGGAAAGCGTTGACGTCAAGAATGCTGTGTGCTGTTGCGTACGTATACATAAGCACTTGAAAACCATTTAGGTCATTGTTTGTATATAATTATTTTTTATCAGACTTTTTTCAAACATTGTTTTAGATGCTCATTTTTTCCTTCAATTTTTCGGCTTTTATATTTTCATTTTTTAGGTTTCGGTTTATTTTTTATTCATTTTTTAATTATTCTTTTAGCTGCTTTTTTTTTTACTCCACCAAAATGGACCACCCAAAAGCCTGTTAGGAGCACGTTTTAGGCCATTCGGAGTCGATTTGTGGTACTTTGTAGTGACACTATTTTGAGTCTCCAGCCAGCTGCAGGCACTTACATTTTCTTAGGAAATTTGTTTCTAGTTGCAAATGTTCTCAATCAGAATGCTTGTTACATTCAAAAATAATTTCTAAGTCAAAAAGTTGGCTTTAAAGCACTTTCTGCCCAAGTCATTTTGGAATGTAACAAGCATTATGGTATGTAAATGCAGTAGGCCTATTTCACGAGGAAAGCATGAGAGAATATCAGTTTCCATCAGGACAGAGTGAAAATAACTGTATACTTGATGTTTAACCACTAGAACCCCAGCATCCCTATTATGGGGGGAACATTCATCAAATCTCTTTGACAAAAATAGCAGATCTACAAGCTCTACAACGCATCACGTTACGCAAATCGGAAAAGAACGCACCAAGAACAGTGCAACTGTACACGTTTTTTTTTTTAAAGTATGGAGGGTCTAAGTGCGTAAAGTGATACATTTTTAATATTATCAAAGTAAAATTGCGGCACCCCTGGACTTGCGTCACGGCACCCTATAGGGTGCCACGCCACCCACTTTGAGAAACCCATGTAGACCAAGTTAAAAGTCACCTTGAGACTAAAGGGCGGGGAACAAGGCTCTGCTTTGTTTAAAAACAACAACTTATCAGCTACAGCTGTGCGTTAATGAGCTGGTTGCTCTTTCAGGTCATGTCAGCGCACTCATGGATGTCAGGAATATAGTTTTTTTGGCAAGCTAAATGATTAAAAAAATTACATCATTAATATGAGAGAAACGGTTGATTTGCTTTAGAAAGTTAAAACTAAATGAAGTTCAAAGCTCAAGAACAACCTTACATAACTAGACCTCGTAAAGTGGTTGATGTAATTTGAAATATCTATCTATCTATACTGTATGTATCTATCTATTTATCTATCTGTGTCTATCTATCTATCTGTGTCTATCTATCTATCTATCTATCTATCTATCTATCTATCTATCTATCTATCTATCTATCTATCTATCTATCTATCTATCTATATCTATCTATATCTATCCATCTCTCTCCTCTCCTCTCCTCTCTCGTGTACAAAATGTTCTCCAATGTGCTGGTAAAAATCATTTATTACTTCCATGCTGCCTACTTCCGAGTTCATTCTCTCCAAACCTCCATTGTTGCTGGACTCTCTGTCATGGGAGGTTGAAAGACAAAACTTCCTCTTTGGGACATACAAAAAGAGAAATCTCAATCTTGAAAGCTTGACCTCCTGAACTTGAACTTGTGAAGTCGTGTTTACAAGTTCAAGCCCCGCCCCGGAGCCAGCGGCAGATGTGGAAGGAGTACTTGATTAAGAAAAAGTAGCAAAATACAGTAAAAGTCTCTCTCTCTCTTCCTCTCTCTCTCTCTCTCTCTCTCTCTCTCTCTCTCTCTCTCTCTCTCTCTCTCTCTCTTTCTTTCTCTGTCTCTCTCTCTCCTCTCTCTCTCTCTCTCTCTCTCTCTCTCTCTTCTCTCTCTCTCTCTCTCTCTCTCTCAGTCTCTCTCACTCTCCCCCCCATGGCCTATTTCCACTCCATGAAGACAATGGTCTCCTTCCATTGTGTTCCATTTGTATTGAACTATGTATACAGTAGCATACACAATGATAAAGGAATATAGCTGCAGTCACACCCACTTCCATGGCTTCATCACACCTTTTATTACGTTCACGACATCAAACAAACCGCTTGTGTCTCATGTATTGAGTCAGGTCAAAGGCCATTAACTATGTACAGTGTAGTCCTAAGGCTGTTATAATCCTGGACGATTCACTAACATCTTAAAGGTGATAAGCAATATAGGCTATAATACAAGCAAATAAAAAAAGAAAAAGGTTAAAGCTCTATTTTGTGACAGTAATCATTGCTATAGAATGTTTGTTCAGTAACAGGGGTCTCTCTGTCTCTACAGCTCATGCAAGCCATTAAATTCAATGTGTAGTGTTACAGTTCCAATTGTGTAACTTCTTATTTATTGGTATCACAATGAAAACGCCTTTCATCAAGTTTTTAAAGAAAGACAAATCCAGGATATTTGTTTATACATCCTTACGTTTTTTTTTTTTTTTTACTATTTATGTTAATTGGAGGCTGACTTGTGATATCCTCACGGTTGGTTCACCAGTAGGTCCCCGGGGCCACAGGTTGAGAACCACTGACTCACTGCACCTTTAATTAGGACAAATCAAATGTTGTTGCATTGTGTGTGTGTGCGTGTGCGTGTGCGTGTGCGTGTGCGTGTGTGTGTGTGTGTGTGTGCGTGCGTGCGTGCGTGCGTGCGCGTGTGTGTGTGTGTGTGTGTGTGTGTGTGTGTGTGTGTCCTCTCAGCAGGAAGTAGGAAGTGGAGCCCCGCCCCCCCGGCGCTGTGATCCAGTGGTTTGATACGTTCTGTTCAGGAAATGCCTCCGTCATTAACCAGCACTTCCTGCCTGTCTGTCTGTCTGTCTGTCTGCCTGACTGTCTGTCTGTCTGTCTGTCTGTCTGTCTGTACATTTTGTGTCTCTGTATTGAGAAATGAGTGCACACAAAGTACTGAAATAGGAAATTGATATATCATTCTTAACTTTTTGTATAGTTGTATTGTATAAGATATATATTACAGTAACAATGTGTGGTTGTCACACAATGCCAAGGCAAACCTGGACACTGACGTGTCTAACGACACGTCAGTGTGCCTCAGACCACTGTTTGAGGACCACTGGTCTAGATTGACTCAATATAAACAGTATAGTACCTTTAGTGAAAGGATAACCCCTTGAGATGTATCCAGTGGCGGAACAACCAGGGCCGTGTTAATGTCAGAATGCGCCCCAGGCAAATGACAGTTTTTGGCCCCCCAGGACAAATGCACGCAGCACGCACATGTGTCCCATGCGTGTGCGCGCACGCCAAAAAATATGTTTTTTCACCGGGTTAGTTACTTATTTGGGGTGCTTTTGTTAGAATAATTCGGTTATTTCGGTTAATTCTGTACAAAATAATTATTAAAAATGTATTATTTCATGGGTGCATGACATAGACATTTGCCTACATTGCCTGTGCTTAAACACGGCCCTGGGAACAACTGAAAGCACGGCCCTGGGAACAACTGAAAGCCGGGCCGGTAGGCACGCCGAGTAGCACCGATTAGCCCCCCCCCCCCCCCCCCCGGCGCACGCATGCACGCGCGCTATTTGCGGTTTTTGGGGCGGATCGTGTTCGTTTTTTTTGTTACTTTATTTGGGTTTTAGGGTTAGGCGTGAGCTTTCCAACAGTGTATTGGGGTGAATTGCCTCGAATATAATTTGCAGTTCCATGTAAGCTGGTGATCTCTGGAAAGTTGCTGAGAGGCAGAGAGGCGGAGCACGCAAAGTGCGTCTAATTCTATAAAATAAGGTCCATGTGATCTGACGGCCCGGGCCCCCGGAGTCCCGGGCCCGGACGCCTACCCGGACGCTCCGCCACTGGATGTATCATCTCTTGAGGGGGTCCTTAGATTTGGAAGTACGTCATAGACATACGTAGTATGTTTTGACAAGGATGTGCACTTTCTCAGATAAAATAAAATAAAAAATAAAATAAAATATCCTTTCTGTCACAGTTTCATTCTCAGTATATAAAGTATCTCTGTCCTCTACTAGTGATTTAGGTCAAAGATGATGAACCGGCATTATGGTGTTGTTGTTGTGACAGTCTCTTCACCACTAGAGGTCATGTTGGAGTCAGAGAGAGTCAGAGAGAGAGAGAGAGAGAGAATGAGGAGAGAGAGAGAGATGAGAGAGAGAGAGAGAGAGAGAGAGAGAGAGAGAGAGAGAGAGAGAGAGAGTGAGAGAGAGAGAGAGAGAGAGAGAGAGAGAGAGAGAGCAGATGGACATTAGGTCATTCAGCGTCTGACCAATTGGCAGAACTGTGACAGTCCTGTATCAAAAGTGTCCACTAAACAGGTTCAATCCCACCATGACTTCAATGTCCCGTCAATGTGCAAGGCAGTGATATTACACAGTACAAGCAGGTACAGGACATTGAGCTACACACCAACAAATGTAATGCATGATTAATTCTTTTTTTTTAAATAAAAACAAAGAGTTTTGTGCTAAAACGTTTAAGCTCTGTATTGTGATATTTACTATAGCGTGTTTGTTCGATGACAAGGGTCTCCCTGTCTCTCCAGCTCTTTAGTGAACACATAATACAGAAAATGCATTATGAATTCTCTCTCCAGATTGGATGAAATTGCTATCCCAACCTGACATTTTTTTGTCCTGTTTTCTAAAGAGCTGGAGAGACCCCTGTTACTGAACACTCTATAGCAATGATTACTATCACAATATAGAGCTTAAAGTGCAGTTCTTCAGTAAGTGATGGAAAGTAACTAAGTATATTTACTTAAGTACTGTACTTAAGTACAATTTGAGGTATTTGTACTTGAGTATTTCCAATTTCCAATACTTTTACTTTTTACACATTTTGTACTTTTACTCCACTACAATTATTTGAAAACTTTAGTTACTAGTTACTTTTCAGATATACATTATGATATAATGAAACACTCGTTAACCATGTATGTTTCACATTTTATACAAAAAATATTTAGTACTTTTACTTTTGGTACTTTAAGTACATTTTGATGCCAATACTTTTGTACTTTTACTCTTTTACTATTTTTAATTCAGGACTTTTACTTGTAACAGAGTATTTTTATATTGCAGTATTGGTACTTTTACTTAAGTAGAGAATTTGAGTACTTTTTCCACCACTGGTGTACGTATAACCGTTATAAGGATACACCCATTGAGGTGCATCATCTCGTATCCGCGGGCGTCCTCGAAAAGTATCTAATGTACTTTGCGCCGCTGAGCAGACATTCTGGTTCAAATGGCGACACGTGTCCCAGCACTGTAGTGATTAAAATGTCAACAACAACACAGGTGTGTGAGCTCATGATTACACTGAACAGCACCTCCAACACACGCACACGCACACACACACACACACACACACACACACACACACACACACACACACACACACACACACACACACACACGCTGAGCAGCACCTCATGACAGCCATAAGCAGACACATGGCAGCCATGTTTACAATAATTACACGGTGCGTTGGTCCTATAGAGTTCTACGGAGCGCAATTAACAGCATGGCATTCATGGCATACAGCTTTACCGTCATTAAAATCACGCTCACACACACACGCACGCACAGTATACACACAACGTATGATAACATGTTTTTGAGAGTCTATACTGAGGAGAGGAGAACCGTTCCATAAAATAATTAATTTTGTTTCTTTTAGCTTTTTACCCCTTTTTGTCCCCAATTTAGTAGTTATGCCAATTGATTCCTCCCCACAAACATCTGTGTGTTGTCACTGCTGTTGTATCCTGTACATTTACTCTAGTACTTTACTCGAGTAATCACTTGTCTATCTCCACTTTCACTGCACTACATCTCAAAGGCTAATAGGCCTATTGTACTTTTGACTCCACTACAATTATTTGACAGTTTATAATTACATAAGAATCACATAACAGTCATGTTTTAATGTAAAATCTGCCATTTGGCATTCAATACGTTGAATTAATTTTTTAATTGGGTGAGGGGGCGATAAGGGACCTGGATATTGGAGGGGGGGGAGAAACACTGATTTAAATTATTAATACAAAACATTCAGTACATGAAACACTTGAGCCTTAATTTATACTTTAGCTATGCGAAAATAGCCGATTTACAAGCTCATGACGTGTTTTTAACCGTGTTTTTGTACCAGAACACAGTAAATGGTCAAATTAACACTGGTGTCCCAGCCAGTGCTGCATGTGAGCGGCTACAACCTTTTCAGTGCCAAACGGAACCACCTATCCGATAAGAACTTTGAGAGACTGAGCAGTAAAATCCTGCAGTGTCAATTTCATATAGGCTCTGTGCACAGCAGCCACATTGGAAAGAAATTGTGCCTCTTCCTTACTTCCTTCACAGGTGTTACCAATGATACTCGAAGGCTCTGTTCCATTCTGGTCACACAGAGTCAGGGTGCTGATGTTGTGCATGTTGGCTCACCGGAAACACTCTGCTACACCAGTGGGTCTCAAAGTGGGGTCCAGGGACCCTCATGGTTCCTTGACAGGGTTCCAAATGGCTCCTTACGGGTGTGTACGTGTGCAAATATGTATATTGTACACTCGCAGAGTTACTGTATGGGGGTCCTTAACAATAAAACGTTTGAGAACCACTATGCTACCCTAAATGGAACAGGGCCTTCATTAGAATCATTGGCAACACCTGTGAAGGAAGTGGCCCGATCTTTCCAATATGGATGCTGTGCATAGAGCTACATAGTAGAATGCTACATAAGGAGCCCCAAAAACACCCATATATAGGCACTATAACTCAGACTTAACCATAAACAAACCCTATATGCCCATATATATAAGCATATATGGAGATCCGGTTGTCCAGAGCCATAGATCAACAATTGCCATCCCCTGACAGTCCAAAGAAACACCCTTGACTGGGAGTGTACAATTAGAACCAAATGGACCCGT
Source organism: Gymnoscopelus braueri (assembly GCF_963280865.1). NCBI lineage: Eukaryota > Metazoa > Chordata > Actinopteri > Myctophiformes > Myctophidae > Gymnoscopelus > Gymnoscopelus braueri. The sequence goes on along the minus strand of NC_137609.1, from coordinate 49,268,753 downwards.
AAGGATCCATTTGGGCAGTGGTTGTTATGGTGATCAAATTGCCTTATTAAAGAGATGAACACGGCATCATCTCATGAACAGGCTTCCTTGATTGGCCAACCCAACCCATAGGCTTCGTGGATTGGCCATACTTTGCGTGACATTTGTGAAGGTGACATCATCAATGATGTCATCAGGGTCTGTATAACATCCGCTTACCAGCAAATGCCATCAGACCAACACCTTGGTAGATGGTGAACAATTGATAATTTTGCAGTGAGGCTGTTATTTTACTCCATTTTTGAGTTTCTTACGTAAGGACTTTCTGCTACCTGTGTCTGCTTTTGGGTCCTTCCACCTGTACCCGTGACAGCTAGCACTACAACGCAAAGACATACTTGGCCAATCCAAAATCCATCCACGTGGGGTGTGTGAGCAATGTTGCACTTCACTTTCCACCTGGAAGGACCAAACCTGGACCACTGTCGTGTTGCTGGGACAGTGGGACAAAAAGTGTACTCCGTTGGAAGCCCTGACTGGTGCACCGACATGGGCAGGGAGATCGATGTCCATGTCTTCAACACTGTGTCTTTACGCTGGAAGAGGTTGTCCCCATTGACGACTGGAAGTGAACGTCCCCTTGGAGTTCCCACCAGGCGCTGGGGCCACACAGCTGTACTGGTAGAGCGTACCATCTACATGTGCGGGGGGTTTCCTCACCGCGACATGCTTTGTGCATTCGATGTGGACACCCACAGATGGTTCAGGCCTGTGGTTTCTGGCACTGTTCCAGCGGAGAGGAAGGACCACTCAGCCTGTGTCTTGGGGAAGGTCATGTATATCTATGGAGGAACCGACTGCCTGTATATAGACACTAATAGCATATACAAGTTGGACACCGCCACAATGGTCTGGGCTTTAATCAACACCGGGGGAACTTCAGCACCTGCTTCATATTGTCACACTGCCACCATCGTTGGCAAAAAGATGTTTGTATCTGGGGGCTGCAAAGAAATCAACATCAGGGTGTTTGATACAGAGACCAACTACTGGCTGAGCACGCCTTCTGCACAGCATCTTCCAAAAGCATGCAGATTCCATTCAGCCTTTGCCTACAATGGAGAGCTGTACATATGTGGTGAGAGAACAGGTGGAAAGTGTCCCAATAACTTGTGGAAATTCACCCCAGAGACCTTCTCCTGGAAGAAGATTAAGCCCTCCTGGAAGACAGTTGAGCCCAAGGGGAAAGCCCAGTGTAGTACGGCCTGTTCCACGGTGGGAGATCGTGCCATCCTCTTTGAGGGAGCACATCTGTACATCTTAGACCTAAGTCCTTGTCTGAAGACGTTATGCAAGCTGGCAGTTATTCAGTACGGTCCGGAGCAGTCTGAACTCCCACACAACGTCAGATGGGAACTCGCAGCCATGACTAGCAACAGCAACAGAAACAGACTCTCCCCTCCTCCCCCACAAAAAAGATAGGGGGAAAAAAAGGAATAAAATAATAAAATAATAAAAAGGAAACTGCCACTCAGTGAAAAGCATAATTGAGAAAAAAGCTTATATTTTGATGGCACCAGCGATGTCCACCAATCAGAGACGTTGCTGGATCGGCGGGCCAGCGGATCTAAGATGACGAATTCACGAACAAAACCTGACTTCCTTGGCTGACTGGCAGCATGTAGACATTTAAGCTGAGCGTAATTGGTTTGAAATGAGCAACTAGCAACAAGCAGAAGAACTGGGCGTGGGAGAGGGAAAAAATATTTGGGCTGCTTTGCCGCGTTGCATTGGATCGCGCAAGTACATAATATATCACTTGCGAATCAATATATCAAATGTATCCTTTCCTACAATCATTTAGATAATAAGAAAACCCCAAAATGTACTCAACAATTTTTCAACAGATAAAAAAAGGTGGAAAAAATAAAAATAAAAAAGTGTGCTCCTCGGAGGGCAGGTTAAAGTGTTCATTAGTAAAACCTGTGAAGGAAGTAAGGAAGAGGCCACATTTCTTTCCAATATGGCTGCTGTGCATAGAGCCTAGTCCTGCTGGAAGTACACTTTTCATCCAGATCAGGCAAAGGTTTAAATTAAGAAAGCATGCTAGCTTGGTCACGTGTGTGTGAGTGTGTGTGTGTGTGTGTGTGTGTGTGTGTGTGTGTGTGTGTGTGTGTGTGTGTGTGTGTGTGTGTGTGTGTGTGTGTGTGTGTGTGTGTGTGTGTGTGTGTGTGTGTGTGTGTGTGTGTGCGTGCGTGCGTGTGTGTGCGTGTGTGTTTGAAGTCACTTTGGGTGTACCTGCTCGGAAGGGATAATGGAATAATGCAACAATGGCAAAATGAAAGTAGCACGTCACACTCGGTTGTCTAAGCAGTCAACCTGACCGATTCTGTGATTTTGAAGTCGATTATCTTTGCTCATGAAGCTCTCAGAAGGTTCCACTTCCAAGTCTTTTCCGAGCTCTCTCTCACACGCACGCACGCACGCACGCACGCACGCACGCACGCACGCACGCACGCACGCACGCACGCACGCACGCACGCACGCACGCACGCACGCACGCACGCACGCACGCACGCACGAACGGTGCTTATCGATGTCACACTTCACTGTCTTTGAAATCTGATCAGGAGCACAGAGACAGTGTGTGTGTGTGTGTGTGTGTGTGTGTGTGTGTGTGTGTGTGTGTGTGTGTGTGTGTGTGTGTGTGTGTGTGTGTGTGTGTGCGCGTGTGTGTGTGTGTGTGTGTGTGTTGACCTTGACACTCTTCATTGTTTCAGCACTATCTATCTATCTATCTGTCCATCTGTCTGTCTGTCTGTCTGTCTGTCTGTCTGTCTGTCTGTCTGTCTGTCTGTCTGTCTGTCTGTCTGTCTGTCTGTCTGTCTGTCTGTCTGTCTGTCTGTCTGTCTGTCTGTCTGTCTGTCTGTCTGTCTGTCTGTCTGTCTGTCTGTCTGTCTGTCTGTGCATAACATTGTAGCAGGTCTGGGACCCATGCTGTTAGAGACCGCATCGCTCATTAATCAGTAACGCATAGAGGATTAACGAGGCCATATAGATTATAACGTTTAGCTCAGATAAAATGAAAATTACGGTTGAATACATTATATAAAAACACAATTAAATTTTACATAAGAAAGTCTTAATCCAGCCATCAGTCATTAAAGTTCATCACGTTCATTAACATTAACATTTCGTCGCTGACGGGTTGAAAACTTGTATGTCCAAAATATTTCCTTTTTTATTATTTAAAAAAAATACATATCGTGAAGTCGTGCCGTGTTGTGAGCTTGTAGATCGGCTATTTTCACTACTTTTGTGTGAGACACTTGTATGATGAAGTAGTAGGGTATTAATTTACAAATAAAAAAAAACTAAAATGAAAAGTTTAAACATGGAGATACAAGGTTTCTGTCCAACAGCAACGATTTAATCCTTTTAGAGCCTTGGTGGTGTTTTTATTATAGTTTTTGTTTATCAATGATAAACACTGGCTTTAAAAACGTATTAAAAAGATAAACGTTTAATCATAAAACTGCTCGGACCAAATCATGAAACACTTTTCATATCCTCTGTCTTACTTTACCGTTGTGATTATGTCTTTATTTTAACTTTTTATAAAGTAGTACTTTTTAAGAAATGTACTGTACACAAACACACACGTACACCCAAGGCCAATTTAATAAATGCAATTTTAAACCCTACAGCCTGAGTTCTACTTAATTTGCTGCAAAACTAAGTATAACTGAGGAAAAACTCCAACCCTAAACCTTTAAACCTAACTTCTACATATCTAATCCTAACCCCAACCTGAATCTTAACTGTAAACCTACATATTTTTCTTTCTAACCATAAAACAACAATTTCTCTTGTGAGGACCAGTAGTGTCATCAACAGAATGCATATTTCTTAAGTTCAACACTTGTAGTACAAGTACTATACACACTATTTCACCCTCAGGAGAGGAGAGGGTCACACACAGAGAGAGAGAGAGAGAGAGAGAGAGAGAGAGAGAGAGAGAGAGAGAGAGAGAGAGAGAGAGAGAGAGAGAGAGAGAGAGAGATACATATATATATATATATATATATATATATATAGAGAGAGAGAGAGAGAGAGAGAGAGAGAGAGAGAAAAAAAATCCAAAAAACGCATATATGCGTTCTTCGCAAGCTGACAACAAAATGTCGTGGAGTAAACCGTAAAGCGTATATTATTTGTGTACAAATAAGTACCAGCACGGCATTTGTTTTAAAGAAAAACAATAACTTCTTGTTTATTTTACACACTACTACTGCCGCAAATGGCTAAATCAACATGAAGTTGATAATTTTATGATAAACAAATCGCATACTGGGTTTTGTGATATTATATTTAGTCAGAATCAGCTTTTCTTGCATCCCCTATGTGCTAAAATAGTGACTTTGAGATCTGTTTCATTGCAAAATGGAAGTCATTCAACATGTTCCTCTGAGAGTACAAGTGCTACAAGTATTGAAAAATGTACATACTTAAGTAAAGTAAAAGTAACTAAAAATGGCACTTAAGTAGCCTACAGCACTTGAGTAAATATACTAAGTTACTTTCCACCACTGCTACAAGCTACCCCTGTCGCTCACGGTTTCCCCCCAAAATGAATACACATCTAATAAATGGACACAAGCCAAGTACCTCATACACAAACAACACAACAGGATAACACAACACAGACCCAGTGCCATGAGGCATACTGGGAAGTCCCACCTCAGCCAACCAACAGCCTGGGACACGACAATACATGCCGTCACTTGTTCTCAACATGGGGGGGTCCTTGAGGGGGTTCCAGGGGGTCCCCAGCTAAAGGATTGATATAGGAGCCGACAAGGACGCAGAGAGCATTTTAGAACCGAAGGGGACGCATGCACGCGAAAATATGTGTTTTTTTTACCGGGTTTGTTTTTTGGGGTGTTTTCGTTACATTCATTCGGTTAATTCGGTACAAAAAATGTACTCCATGAAGTGTAGATGTCGGAGGTTTCTTCTTTTCTTTTTTCGAGATAGATAAGATAAGATAAGATGTGCAACATTGTTTTCTCACTCGACAGTAAACAAACCAACATACAGCATAAGTGTATGGTTCTGCACATTTCTCAAGTTACACTTTAATGACCTTTAACACATTCCATGCCAGAGTTTAATCTCATAATGTACTCACCAGTGCCAGCGTTTTATTGTTGTTTTTCAGTTTTTTTCATGTCGCCACAGACCTCGCTAAATAAGTTAAAAGTGCGCGTTCATTTGGTTCTAAACACACAGCGGATCCGTGAGAAACGGCGAGCGAAAACAGTTTCCAAATCCGTGCCGCCATCTTGAAGCTACAGTCGATCAACGGTAAACAGTGATCAGCGAGGAGAAAAACAACAACCAGAGAAAATCGAGTTTTAAACAGGATCCCAGACAGGAAGCGGATACGATCGAAAAAACCGGAACCCGAATAATTCCGTTTCCGACCGGAAAACCGGAAACGGAAATGGATCAAAAAAATTCGGAAAGTGCACCTGGGGCACTTAACATGGGAATCGGCGGTTCGCGTAGATCTACGCGACTGGCACGCTGCGGCTTTAAATAGGTTCGCGTAGATCTACGCGACTGGCACGCTGCGGCTTTAAATAGGTTCGCGTAGATCTACGCGACTGGCATGCAATGTGTTAAGGCCCTTTTAATACCAAATTGACCAAATTGTCAAATATTACGCAAGAAAGAGGCAAACATTGTGAAAATAGCCAAACTATAGTTCGGCTATTTTCACAATGTTTATATGTGGAACCGAGTCAAACTAAATGTAATGCCTTCAATTCCAAGTGCTTGTCAGGGTGGGGGGGTCCCCAGTTCAAATAATGATTCTTTGGGGGTGTCCCCAGTTCAAATATGATTTTTTGGGGGGGTCGCGGGCCTTAGATTAGGAGTTTGGGAACTCCTGATCTAAGGCACAGTCTTACTGGGTGTTACTGGGTGTCATTGGTGTTACTGGGTGTCATTGGGTGTTACTGGGTGTCATGGGGTGTCAGTAATTGTCTCTAATTGGCAGCAGACACAGTGTTATCAGTAGGAGAACAGGACTGTCTGGAGCATTATTCATCAGTATTAAAGACTGAGGCACACTGACCATATGAAGAAACAACAACATTTACATACATCAACACCGTGTCTGGAAGGGATTGTGTGTGTGTGTGTGTGTGTGTGTGTGTGTGTGTGTGTGTGTGTGTGTGTGTGTGTGTGTGTGTGTGTGTGTGTGTGTGTGTGTGTGTGTGTGTGTGTGTGTGTGTGTGTGTGTGTGTGTGTATGTGTGTGTGTGTGTGTGTGTGTGTGTGTGTGTGTGTGTGTGTGTGTGTGTGTGTGTGTGTTTACTACAAACACACAGAGAGAGAGAGAGAGAGAGAGAGAGATAGAGAGAGAGAGAGAGAGAGAGAGAGAGAGAGAGAGAGAGAGAGAGAGAGAGAGAGAGAGAGAGATAATTCAATCAGTGGTCTTTTCTTTCTTGGAACCAATGGATCATGTCGAGACAAACACATCCAATCAACCACACTAATTCTTCTTCTGTTTGTTTTCCAGCTCTTTCTCTTCTTCGGTGGTGTGATAGGCCTGGGAGGCGTGCTTCAGGACTCCACCGCACTCGCGCCACCGCACTCCAGCCAGGTCGGCTGCCACTCTTAGTTCTGGTGGAGTCCTGAAACACGCGCCTGGGAGTGTGGACAGGAAGTTGGCTTGAATAAAAGAACAAACAACAAGTGCAAGTGAAATGGTTGTTTTGGTTTAAATATATATATTTTTAGAGATACGTTTACAATTAGAAAAAGATTTGGGTCAGAGAGAGAGAGAGAGAGAGAGAGAGAGAGAGAGAGAGAGAGAGATGAGAGAGAGAGAGAGAGAGAGAGAGAGAGAGAGGACAGAATGCTAAAGTAACAAAGACAACAGAAACAACGACAAAGTGACAGAGAGACACACACAGAGAAAGAAGCTTTCTCATCCTAAATGAACTGCTGGGGGCTTCAGTTGTTTACTTCATTCATTCTCTCTCTCTCTGCAGGGAGAACAAACACTCAACACTACTACACTAAAACACACAACAACACAACTACACTACACTACACGACACCAGTGGTTCTCAAAGTGGGGTCCGGGGACCCCCAGGGGGGTTGCAGGGGGTCCCCAGCTACATTAGTTATTATATCATCAAAATCTGTTTAACCATTTTAACCCTATATATACATCAGTTATTTGAAAATAGTACCACCACATGTCGCATCGAGCTTGTGCTCAGCTTCATTTTAGTTTTTTTTAAAGAATTTTATAGTTAATAATAATATATTTTTTGGGATGAGGGTCTCTGGCACAAAATATTTTCAAATGAAGGTCCACGAATAAATAAACAAGAAAAATATTAATTTGGAGGATGACAATGTTTGAGTACCACTTCACTTCACTAGTTTAATCCCATAGCCTCAGAAAGGCTAAACAACAACACAATGCTTCTGTTTAGAATTCAAAGAACACATTTATTAACCACTTGAATAAATTCATGAATGATTATAATCAGTAGGGCGTGTAGAACACTTAAGTCTCATCCCTCTCTCCTCTCCTCTCCCATTCTCTCTCACACACACACACACGCACACACACGCACACACACACACACACACACACACACACACACACACACACACACACACACACACACACACACACACACACACACACACACACACACACACACACACACACACACACACACACACACACACACACAACAATTATCTTGGAGTCCAATTATCTTGGAATTATCTTGGACGACACGACAGTGATAGGCCGAATCGTCAACAACGACGAGTCTGACTACAGAGAGGAGATCAAATCACTGGCACTCTGGTGCCGGGAGAACAACCTCTCTCTTAACGTCGACAAGACCAAAGAACTGATCGTGGACTTCAGGAGGCCGCGGAGAGACCATGCGCCCTTCCTCATCGACGGTGCTGCAGTGGAAAGGGTCAGCGAGTTCAAGTTCCTCGGAGTACACATCGAGGAGGACCTCAAATGGGAGACGCACTCCACACACGTGAGGAAAAAGGCTCAGCAGCGACTGTACTGGCTCCGCCGCCTGAAGAAGCTCGGAGTAGGACATCGCATCCTCAGGCTGTACTACAACAGTTCTGTTGAAGGCATCCTAACAGGCTGTATCACGGCCTGGTACGGGAACTGCACTGCCCGAGAAAAGATCAGCCTACAACGAGTAGTGCGATCGGCAGAGCGGATAATGGGAATCGAGCTCCCAGCGCTCCAGGAACTGTACAAAAAGCGGTGCGTGGTCAAAGCCAAGCGCATCATCAAGGACAAGCACCACCCAAGTCACAGACTGTTCAACCCCCTACAACGACCGCGACCGGGCAAGGGGCTCTACCGCAGTATCAAGAGTTCCACCACCAGGTTCTGGTGTAGTTTCAATCCGGCTGCTGTCAGAATGCTGAATGGGGCATAAGCCTGAATGAGGCATAGGCCTTGTTCAGCAGCCTGACAGCAGACGGGGCAGACTTTTCTGGCTCTTCCTGAACACACCTGTGGATTATACCAGGGACAATGACTTGGACTTTAGCCCCCCCCCTCGGACACACCTGTGGACTACACCAGGTACAAATGACTTTTTGTTGCACTCCCTCATGGAGCTACTTGCGGATTATACTAGGGTCAGTCCACCCTAGGTGGACACGCACTGACCTTTTGCACCTTAATCCCTTGTATAACGCACTGACTTTTTTTGTCTTTTTTTATTGTGCTCCTTTCCTCTAAGCACCTTAACGTCCATTGTCTATCATGCACAGTATAAGTATAACATGCACAGTATACAATACATTGCTGCTATGCTCAGGCACCTTAGTTAGTTTTTTTTAGTTTTTATTATCTCAGGTACTTTGTAAATATGTGGATAACTTGTCTGGCCTTCTGTTGCTCTCTTGTTTTGATCTCCTTCCCACTTGCCCCCCTCCCTCTTCTCCCCCCCCCCCCCCCTCCCTCTTCTTCCCCCCCCCCCCCCCCTCTTCTTTCTATGGAAACTAACGTTGCGATGGGAACGATGTACAAAAAAGAATTTCACCCACTTTTTTACCTTGTAAACCTGTGATGTGACAATAAAACTGATTCTGATTCTGATTCTGATTCCCCCTTTTTACATCTGACACAAACTGAGTCCCCCCCTCACGCGCATGCACGCAAATATGCACTCATGCGCGTACACACACACATTAACCACTTAAACAGTCAATACTATAGTACTTGATTTGCTCCTCCTCCCTCCTACAAGCTCACAACGCCCACAAAAAAAAGTTTCTATCACACAAACATTTGGCGGTAGTAACTCTGATGACCCCCCTAGAGGTCCAGGACCCCTGTTGAAGACCCCTGGCTGCTGTACACCATTAGTTACACCTCTAATAGCCACTACTAATGCTGCCGCTCTGCGAGTGCCTGTGCCTGGGAACACGTATCCAACACACATCTGGATAGTATAACTACTAGCATCGATCAACAAATAGACGACAAGAAGTCATACAAGGACAGCGTCTTTAATGGACCAAATAAATGGAAGGATTTTGGACCAAAACAAGTGATTAGTGTGTTATACTCCTGGCAGCCATGGGACAGGGTCTGCCTTGTAAGCCGTGGGGGGTAACTGAGTGTTAAAAAAATCTACAATTTGCAGTGGTGACAAATAACTGAGTACATTTACTCAAGTACTGCACTTAACTACAATTGCGAGGTGTTTTTTAATTTACTTGAGTATGTCCATTTTTCAATACTTTATGTACATCTACTCCACTAATGTTGTACTTTTTGCTCCACAATTATTTGAAAATATTAGTTTACAAGTTACTTTGTGGATTTTGATTATTATTACAAAACACACATCAACCAATTAAGACCTAGTTTATACTATGACTGTTTGATTGTGAGCTGGTTGATCTGCTATTTTAGAAAGATTTTGGCACATTTGTGAAATGGGACATTCTGCTAAATTACTGTAGTACTTTTACTTCAGGTACTTTAAGTATATTTTGATGCCAATCATTTTGTACTTTTACCCAAGTAAAATGTTGATACAATGACAACGTTTTTAATCCCAAACACTATGTGTGAATGGGTCTGTATAGATGCCATATTGAGTCAATCAGGGAATAAGGTCCTTGACCTATGACTTAACCTCACAAACAACAAGTATGCCTACGTAAGTACTGTAAGTAAGCTTTACATGACTAGTGTCATGTCCCCTGGACATGACACTAGTATGTCACAGGGACTTACCCCCCCAATCCATCCCTTGATGCTGAGAGCCAAGCAGGGAGGCATTGGGTCCCATTTTTATAGTCTTTGGTATGACATGGTCGGGGAATCGAACCCCGACCTCTCAGGGCGGACACTCTAACCACAAGACCACTATGCCTAAAGCTAACCCTAAACCTAGTCCTAATCCTAATCCTAAACTTAATCTTAACCCTTTAAGACCTGAGGCGATTCTAAAAAAAAAAAATGAAAAAAATCTAAAACATTTTTTTTCAAGATTTTTCAAAAAAAGCAGATCTACAAGCTCATAGCGCGGCACTCGGTGCCGCGCTATGAGCTTGTATATCTGCTATTTTTGAATATCAAAATAAATCTTAAAATGACAGAGATGCGTCCCCAGTCTTAATGGGTTAACCCTAAACCTAACCAACCTAAACATTGAAATGCAAACCCACCTAAAATGAAATGTTTTGGGCTCCAGAAAGGATTCCTATTAAAACCGGGAAAGTATCCGTGTCATTTTAGATCTTAGCATTCATTGGCTATTCAAAAATACAAGCTCACAGTATAATATCTGTGAGCTTGTATTTTTGAATACAAAAATAATGTACGTAAACTCGCAGCGCGGCACAAAGTATATTATACTGAAAAATCTTGAAAGTGTGAGAAGTACTGATTTAGAGGGAATTTGTAGAATTGGCGTCAGGTCTTAATGGGTTTAACCCATTAAGACCTGGAACGCATCTGTGTCACTTCTTCATTTGAGCTAAAAAGCATTATTTTACACTTTGGCTATTCAAAAATAGCAGATATACAAGCTCATAGCGCGGCACCGAGTGTCACGCTATGAACTTGTAGATCTGCTATTTTTGAAAAATCGTGAAAATGTGCGCAAATCTTTGAAAATATATTGTTTAAAGCGAACATTTTTAACTAAAATCTTTGCTTCTGGGGGTCCCTGGAACAGCACATTTTGAGATGTGGGTCGGCGGCCAAAAAGTTTGAAAACCACTGATATAGAAACATACGTTTTTTCAGAAATCTGTTGGATTTAGAAGACGTTTCTATAATCGGCTTCTAAATACGGAAGCAAGGTACATAGTGACAACGATTTGGGTTGAGTATTGATACTTTTACTTAAGTTAAACGTTAGATTACTTCTTCTTCCAGCACTGGCGACGTGACAGGGTCTACGTTGTGAGCTGTGTGGGGGGACCAGAGCAGAGTGTTATAAAGTGTGACGGGGTCTACGTTGTGAGCTGTGTGGGGGGAACACAGCAGAGTGTGAAAAAGTGTGCTAAACAAGGTTGGTGTGGCCAGCCAACACTGATGGAGAGGATTAAGATTCCTTCCAGGAACTAGAGACTAGCTTTAGAGACTGACGTTACGTAAGGACAGTGTGTGTGTGTGTGTGTGTGTGTGTGTGTGTGTGTGTGTGTGTGTGTGTGTGTGTGTATGTGTGTGTGTGTGTGTGTGTGTGTGTAGCGTGCAAACGAGAGAATGTGCACGTGTGTGCGCGAGATGCAATGATGTCATTTGTATTAAGCGGGCCACATCTGTTCATTGCTTGACACACACGCGCTCGCACACGCACACACGCGCACACGCACATGCGCACACACTCTCACACACACACACACACACACACACACACACACACACACACACACACACACACACACACACACACACACACACACACACACACACACACACAAACGCACGCATGCATGCACACGCACGCACGCACGCGCACACACACACGCACGCACGCACGCACACGCACACACACACACACAGTGAACCCTGCCACACACAGTGTGTAACAACAGTGCCAGCGTCATTCATGGGGGTTCATTTAAACTGCTTTCCTTCTAAACAACACAAGTCACACAGACCAACACTGTCAACCACACACACACACACACACACAGACTGTAACCACTTAAACCCTATATATCGTAGCTGTCGAGCAGAAACCTCTTAATTTATTTTCATAAATGAACATCCTACTTGATCATACTACAGCATCACACAAAAGCATTCTGCTATTTTTGAATTTTAATCCTGAAAAGTAACACTTTTGGACAGTTCTGTCCACCTGACAGAGACAATACTTAAAGGGATTCTAGGCAAGTTCAGAGATCAAAAAAAGAAAAAAACTGTTGTCAAACACTGCCCCTCCACCCCCCCCCCCCTCCTCATCAGCAGTTTGTTTCCCCGACCACCAGTCAAACAATGGCGGCTCGTTCCATTTTTGTCGGCTGCACTCGGTTCCATTCGGTTTCACTCGAACAGACAGTTCACACGGACACGCACGGACAGGAACGGACGTACGCACGGACGTAAATGAAACGCACATGCGTGCGTTTCATTTACGTCCCGGACAAACATAAACAGTAGGGAAAATACGGAATTCAGAAAGAGGAGAAAGTTTACCAAGTGAATGCAAAACATTGACATATTGCTGTTGTTTCAAAAGTCTCATCTCAAGCTAACCTTTCCCACATGTATAACAATTTCTGACAGCAAATGCACATTTCTTATGGTTTTGTAAGCGAGTTTTATTTTATCC
>NC_137609.1:49251961-49255694 GCF_963280865.1 Gymnoscopelus braueri | reverse complement strand
CACACACACACACACACACACACGCCTGCACAATGCCTCCAGAGTAATTTATCTCACAAGTTGCCTGCTATGTCTCGTATAAGGATCATCATATATGCTGGAGGTTTGACCTTTGACCCGCACCCCAGTATCATGTGCATTTTACATACGTAGGTCTTATGACTCACCACAGGAGGTGTGTATGGACATCGTCACTGTCGCGTGGAAACCTTGTACTGTACGTCCAAAACCATTAAAGAACCTGTTGTTCCCAAGGATTCAATGTAGTAATTATTTAGTCACAAGCTCTTATTTATATTTTTCATTGGTTCAATATTCATGAAACCGGCATTTCTTTTGCTACTTTTATGTGACACTGTAGTATGACGGAGGGAATTCATTTACAAAAAAACTAAAAGCTGAAATATGGAGATACAAGGTTTCTGCCCGACAGGAACGGTGTACGTTTGTGATTCATCAGGAAACTGCCAGACAAAGCTAGACATTTCTCCCACAAGCTTTGAAGGCTAGAGCATTGTTTCTCAAAGTGGGGTCCAGGGACCCCCAGGGGTCCTTGGGGGGGGAAACCAGGGGGCCCCCAGCAAAATTGGTTAATGTAGCAACACAATCATTGTAACGACTTTAACCATTATTTTATACTTTGGCTATACAAGCTTATAGCGTGGCACCGTGTGCCGCGCTATGAACTTGTAGATCTGCTTTTTTTCTTTTTTTCCTGCCACAAAATATTTTTGAGATGGGGGGGGTCCGCAGCCAATATGGTTTTGGGGGTCCTTGAGGTGAAACAGTTCTAGTCTAGTGGAGAAGAGATCCAGTAGAACTGAAAGACAAGTCATTTTATGCTTGGTTGCGCTCGAGTGTAGCAGATCTACAAGCTCACAATGTGTCGCACTGTGACCCGTTGTGAGCTTGTAGATCGACTATTTTCAGCATCCAACCACAGGGTAAAATCTGCCATTACAGCGCTATCAAGGCACCGCCAGAATACATTTTGGTTGACAAAATCAACTGTAGATTTAGGCGGCTAAAATCTTATGATATTTAGTTGACTAAAACTAGACTAGCTTTTCAGATGACTAAAATATGACTGAAACTAAATGAAATTGTATTCAAAAGACTATGACTAAACTAAATCAAAATGCTTTGCTGTCCCAATCAATTAACACTGACTGGGAGAAGGATGCTGAAGATGGAACTGCCGGGGTAAGAGGAGAAGAGCAAGGCCAAAGAGGAGGGTTATGGATGTGGTGAGAGACGACATGCAGGTGACAGGAGTCACTGAGGAAGACGCAACCAAAAACAGAACCAGATGGAAACATAATGACCCCGATGGGAATTATAGCCTAAACCCGTTCAATCCGGGGTACGCATTTGTGTCATTGTAGATGTCTTTGGCTATTAAAAAATAGCAGATGTACAAGCTCATAGCGTGGCACCGAGTGCCGCGCTATGAGCTTGTAGATCTGCTAATTTTTTTTAAACAATCATGAAAATGTGTGCGAATCTTTGTATATACAATTTTAACTCAAATCTTTGCTTCTGGGGGGGTCCCTGGAACAAAATATTTTGCGACATATCATTGTGGCAGTCCTTGACATAAAAAAATGTTTGAGGACCACTGATATTATAGCAACATAAGTTATTTGAAGACATTAAGTAGAATCCCCAAAGATTTGAGTAAAAAATGTTTGCTTTAAGAATATATATATTCAAAGATTTGCAAAAAAAATAACTAATTTTTTAATAATTTCTGATCTACAAGCTCATAGCGCAGCACTCAGTGCCGTGCTATTAGCTTGTATATCTACTATTTTTGAATAGCCCAAAGAATAAAATAATGGTCATAGCTAAAAATCTAAAATGACACAGTATGCGTTCCCAGATTTAATGAGCTAAAGAAGAAAAAACAAAGAAGAAGCTAAGCAGCAAGCTAGATAGGCTTCAGCTAATTTGATTTCCAGTAGGATTTATTTATGCGACTGCAAAGACTAAACGGACGTGGGGGGAGGCCTAACACACTTTTTTATGTTCTACTCATTCTTTTATTATTTCTGAAGAGCAGGGATCTTGAACCAAGGATACAGGATGCTATCAATCATCTTCTGAACACTTTTATGTAAACAGTCAAACAACACTTTGCAACAACACTTTGGTAGAGGTTTGAGTTGTGTACAGTAAAACGTTGCCATGATATAACTTCAAATATTAGCAAGATTATCTTCAATAGTTGCTCCATTGATTAGAAATTGATATTCCCAAAAATAGCTCCTCATTGATGGCTCTCAAAGTCTCTCTTTTAGCAGATAAACAAACACAAAAAAGGGGTTTCTGCCATTATATAACATCACAAAACAGAGCATTAATTTGAAAGAAAAACTGTCAATTTCATTCAAAATGTTAATGGAACAGCTGTTAGCTCTCTAATTAGTACTAGTTATATCAACTACACAACCTAAACCTCTACCAAAGTGTCCTTGTGCTTAATTCAGAATCTATTACCACGTTTAAAACCACACTCAAAACCCACCTTTTCAGACTTGAATTTTTACTTTTTACTATTTCCCATTTTCAGTACTTTTACTTCTACTCCACTACATCTCAGAGGCAAATATTGTACTTTTACTCCACCACAACTATTTGAAAACTTTACTTACTAGTTACTCTGCAGATTTAGATTATTATCACAAAACATACATTAGCCCTATATGTTTTGGCCATTTGAAAATAGCCGATGATCTGCTGTTTTCAAAAGATTTTTATACATTCTGAACTTGTGAAATGGGATATTCTGCACAATGAGTACTTTCTACTTTCGGTACTTTAAGTACCGAAATTCTCTCTCTCTCTGAGAATGAGAATAACAGTGCCACTATTTTCATCCGATTCCCATCATTCTCGTTCTGATCATTCTCCGTCTGTGATCTGACCTGATCTGATCTGATCATTGTCAATGTGGTCGGGCCTCAGAGAGACGAGTGGAAACTGGCGTCAGGGTTTACAGGCTCCATGAGGCAGGTGGCTGAGGGCAGCACCATATTTGGGAGCGTGAGTTATGACAATATTTTAAGCCATAGAGTAAATATTAAGACATGCTGTACGATGGACAGAACATATAGCCTGAGAGAGAGAGAGGGAGGGAGAGAGAGAATTATGGCCGATCACGCTTAAGATGTAGAAAGATAATGTGAGGGAGAAAAATTAGAAGATTGTTGAACTGAGCGAGAGAGAGAGAGAGAGAGAGAGAGAGTGTGTGTGTGTGTGTGTGTGTGTGTGTGTGTGCGTGTGTGTGTGTGTGTGTGTGTGTGTGTGTGTGTGTGTGTGTGTGTGTGTGTGTGTGTGTGTGTGTGTGTGTGTGAGTGTGTGTGAGTGTGTGTGTGTGTGTGTGTGTGTGTGTGTGTGTGTGTGTGTGTGTGTGTGTGTGTGTGTGTGTGTGTGTGTGTGTGTGCATGAGTGAGAGAGAGAGAGGGGGGGTAGAGAGAGAGAGAGAGAGAGAGAGAGAGAGAGAGAGAGAGAGAGAGAGAGAGAGAGAGAGAGAGAGAGAGGACATATAGCATTGCTCTGTGGTCCCTGGAGACTTGCTATTTCCTGTATTGCATAAGTTGACAGTTGGCCAATGGCTGAGGAGAGATGCTATGATGTCATATCATACAGTGTGTATTGATGTAAGCCAACTCTCTCTCTAATTCCCGCTCTTTCTTTCATTCACACATAACATGCACACATAATCAACACA